>NC_057801.1:140359405-140552008 GCF_018294505.1 Triticum aestivum
CGACACGTAGACGCATCCCAGGGTTTGTTAATCGTGGAAATCACTCCGGGGCCCCAAAACAGTGAGTAACAGTCCATGAAACGGGCCAGAATAGCCCAAAACTGCCACTGTTGATGACCGACACGTAGACACATCCCAGGGTTTGTTAATCGTGGAAATCACTCTGGGACCCCAAAATAGTGAGTAATAGTCCATGAACGGGCCAGAATCCGCAAAAACTTCCAGTGTTGGTGACCGACACGTAGACGCATCCCAGGGTTTGTTAATCGTGGTAATCACTTCGGGACCCCAAAACAGTGAGTAATAGTCCATGAAACAGGCCAGAATCGGCCAAAACTGCCAGTGTTGATGACCGACATGTAAGCGCACCCTCATGAAGAGTACTACCCAGTTCATGACCTCGAGCTTGCTGCTGTTATCTATGCACTGAAGTTGTGGCGGCATTACGTTCTCAGTAATCATTACGAGATCTTCACCGATCATCAAAGCCTGGAGTATCTATTTACTCAGCCAGATCTGAACCTTCGTTAACAACGATGGATGGAAGCTATTGCAGATTATGACTGCGGTATTTCTTATACCCCTGGCAAGGCTACTGTTATGGCCGGCGCTGTGAGCTGCAAGTCTTATTGCAACAGCTATATGGTCCAGAATGCTCAACCCCGCCTTCAGGAAGAACTTTACTAGTTGAACCTTCACCTCGTTCTGTAGGGTTCCTTTAATAACCTTGTTCTGGAACCGACTCTCTGAAAGGCTATTAAGTCTGCACAAGACAAAGATGCTAAAGTTGATCGGATGAAATGGGATCTTTCCTTAGAGAAAGCCAAAAAGATTTCTCGCTTGCTAAAGATGGAACATTGTACTTTAGAGATCACATTGTGGTACCCCAATTCAAGCTTATGACAGATAAAGTGATGGAAGAAGCACATGACACACCTTTATCTATTTATCCGGGAAGTACTAAAATGTATCTAGACATTCGTTAGACATACTGGTGGTATAAGATGAAGCAAGACATTGCTCGGTATAACGAAGAATGTGATGTTTGTCGTCGCGTCAAATCAGAACATCTGAAACCAGCTAGACTTCTACAACCACTTCCTATTGCTGAATGGAAATGGGATAAGATTCAGATGGACTTAGTCACTAGCCTTCCCAAGTCCCAAAAGGCAATGATGCTATCTTTGTCGTTATTGACCAATTCTCGAAATTCACACACTTTCTGCCAGTCAAGGAGAGAATCACTGCTAGTCAATTAGCAAACTTATATATCGCTAAAATTGTGACACTCCAGGGCACTCTGAAGGAGATGAGTTCAGACCGTGGCAGTATTTTCACATCAAAGTTTTGCGGTAGTTTCCAAGAAGCAATGGGAACCCATCGAAAGGATTGAGAAGAGGGGTCTAAAGGGGGGGTGATTAGACCCTTCACAAGTAAAAGTGGCAGTTTTTAAGTTTTTCAAGTTAAGGTGGAGTTTTAGCATAAGTTTAAGCATTCACAATACATTTCAAGCAAGCATGACAAGAGTATATGCGGCGGAAAGGATAAAGCATGCTAATTGCAAGAAAGTAAAGGGATGGGATTTGGAATGTGCAAACACAATGAAGACATAGAGATTTTTGGCGTGGTTCTAATAGGTGGTGCTATCGTACTTCCACGTTGATGGAGACTTCAACCCACGAAGGTTAACGGCTGCGCGAGTCCACAGAGGGCTCCACCCACGAAGGGTCCATGAAGAAGCAACATTGTCTATCCCACCATGGCCATTGCCCACGAAGGACTTGCCTCACTCGGGTAGATCTTCACGAAGTAGGCGATCTCCTTGCCCTCACAAACTTCTTGGTTCAACTCCACAACTTGACGGAGGCTCCCAAGCGACACCGAACCAATCTAGGAGACACCACTCTCCAAAAGGTAATAGGTGGTGTGTTGATGATGAACTCCTTGCTCTTATGCTTCAAATGATAGTATCCCCAACACTCAACTCTCTCTCATAGATTTGGATATGGTGGAAAGATGATTTGAGTGGAAAGCAACTTGGGGAAGGCTAGAAATCAAGATTCTTGTGGTAGGATTGGTATAATCTCAACACATGAGTAGGTGGTTCTCTCTCAGAAAATGTATGCTAGAAGTGTAGGCACGTTCTGATGGCTCTCTCACATATGGAGATGGGGGTGGAGGGGTATATATAGCCTCCACACAAAATCCAACCATTACACACATTTGACCCAACTCAGTCAGACTGAATAGATGAACTCGGTGAGACCAATTAGTTCAAAATGTGAACATTAGGAATATCAATGGGACCGACTGGAACAACTCGGTGGGACCGATGCGCTAGGGCTTAGGGCAAACCTCATCTCTGTAGTGCCGATTGCATCAAGTCGGTGAGACTGAAGTGAAGCAATAGGGCAACAAAGAGTTGGTCAAGCCATCTCGGTGAGACCGGTCACTATTTCGGTGAGACCAAAATAATTGCAACAGGCAACAGAGAGTTGGCAAGGCCATCTCGATGAGTCTGAGATCCATATCAGCGAGACCGAATTGTTAGGGTTTCTGGTAGTGGCTATGTCATGTGAACTCGGTGGCACCGGATAGAAAGAATCGGTGGGCCGAGTTGGACTTCGGGATTTTGACGTATTTGGATGGAGAAAGTGGTTGAGGGTATTTGGAGCAATATCATTAAGCATTTGAGAAAGCAAGCCATTAAGAAACACCTCATCCCTTTTAATAGTATTGGCATTCCTATGGACTCAATGCGATCTTGGATCACTAAAACAAAGATGAAGAGTCTTGAGCTTTAGCCAATGCATGTCCTTGACACCTTGAAGGGGTTCCACATCCTCTTGTCCTTTCCATGCCATTGTTGAACTTGTGTGAAATACACTAGTTAATAGAATTAGTCCAACAAGAGATATATTGACATTAATTACCAAAATCACCCAGGGAGAACTTGTGCTTTCACCCATATAACCTGGAGCACCACTTATCACCCCCAGTCCCAAGGTCAAGTCGAGCGAGTCAATCAAATCCTTGAAGATATGTTGCGTACATGTGTCATCTCATGTGGCAAGAAGTGGGAAGAATCTCTCCCTTATGCCGAATTATCTTATAACAACAGTGATACGTCCATTTTGCATCATGCTTTTATATTGATATTTATTGCATTATGGGTTGCTACTACACATTATGTCACAATACTTATGCCTTTTCTCTCTTATTTTACCAGGTATACATGAAGAGGGTGAATGCCAGTAGCTGGAATTCTGGGCTAGAAAAGGAGAAAATATTAGAGACCTATTCAGCACAACTCCAAAAGTCCTGAAAATCGATGAAAGTCAGTTTTGGAATATATTAAAAATATTGGGAAAAGAAAGCACCAGAGGAGGGCCACCCACTGTCCATGAAGGTGGGGGCGCGCCCTACCCCCTGGGCGCGCCCCCGGACTCATGGGCCACCTGGAAGCCCCCCGATGCCCATCTTCTGGTATAAGGTGTCTTTTGCCCTGGAAAAAATCATAAGGAAGCTTTCGGGACAAAGCGCCGCCGTCTCGAGGCAGAACCTGGGCGGAACAAATCTAGGGCTCTGGCGGAGCTGTTCTGCCAGGGAAACATCCCTCTGGGAGGGGGAAATCATCGCCATCGTCATCACCATCGATCCTCTCATCGGGAGGGAGTCAATCTCCATCAACATCTTCACCGGCACCATCTCCTCTCAAACCCTAGTTCATCTCTTGTATCCGATCTTTGTATCAAAACCTTAGATTGGTACCTGTGGGTTGCTAGTAGTGTTGATTACTCCTTGTAGTTGATGCTAGTTGGTTTATTCAGTGGATGATCGTATGTTCAGATCCTTTATGCATATTAATACCCCTCTGATTATGAACATGAATATGATTTGTGATTAGTTATGTTTGTTCATGACGTCATGAGAGAAGTCTTGTTATAAGTAGTCATGTGAATTTGGTATTCGTTCGATATTTTGATGAGATGTATGTTGTCTTTCCTGTAGTGGTGTTACGTGAACGTCGGCTACATGACACTTCACCATTGTTTGGGCCTAGAGGAAGGCATTGGGAAGTAATAAGTAGATGATGGGTTGCTAGAGTGACAGAAGCTTAAACCCTAGTTTATGCGTTGCTTCGTAAGGGGCTGATTTGGATCCATATGTTTCATGCTATGGTTAGGTTTACCTTAATTCCTCTTTCGTAGTTACGGATGCTTGCAAGAGGGGTTAATCATAAGTGGGATGCTTGTCCAAGTAAGGGCAGTACCCAAGCACCGGTCCACCCACATATCAAATTATCAAAGTACCGAACGTGAATCATATGAGCATGATGAAAACTAGCTTGACGATAATTCCCATGTGTCCTCGGGAGCGCTTTTCTTTATATAAGAGTTTGTCCACGCTTGTCCTTTGCTACAAAAAGCATTGGGCCACCTTGATTCACCTTAGTTACTTTTGTTACTTGTTACCCGTTACGAATTACCTTATCACAAAACTATCTGTTACCGATAATTTCAGTGCTTGCAGAGAATACCTTACTGAAAACCGCTTGTCATTTCCTTCTGCTCCTTATTGGGTTCGACACTCTTACTTATCGAAAGGACTACGATAGATCCCCTATACTTGTGGGTCATCAAGACTCTTTTCTGGCGCCGTTGCCGGGGAGTGAAGCGCCTTTGGTAGGTGGAATTTGGTAAGGAAAAATTTATATAGTGTGCTGAAATTTACTGTCACTTGTTACTATGGAAAATAATCCTTTGAGGGGCTTGTTTGGGGTATCTTCACCCCAACCAATAGAGCAAAGAGTTTCTCCTCAACCTACTTAACCTACTGAAAATGTTTACTTTGAAATTCCTTTAGGTATGATAGAGAAACTGCTGGCTAATCCTTTTACAGGAGATGGAACATTAAATCCCGATATGCACCTAATCTATGTGGATGAAGTTTGTGGATTATTTAAGCTTGCAGGTATACCCGAGGATGTTATCAAGAAGAAGGTCTTCCCTTTATCTTTGAAGGGAAAGGCATTGACATGGTTTAGGCTATGTGATGATATTGGATCATGGAACTACAACTGATTGAAATTGGAATTTCATCAGAAGTTTTATCCTATGCATCTCGTTCATCGTGATCGTAATTATATATATATATATATATATATATATAATTTTTGGCTCACGAAGGAGAAATTATCGCTCAAGCTTGGGGGAGGCTTAAGTCAATGTTATATTCATGCCCCAATCATGAGCACTCAAGAGAAATTATTATTCAAAAAATTTATGCTCGGCTTTCTCTCAATAATCGCTCCATGCTCGATACTTCTTGTACTGGTTCTTTTATGACGAAGACTATTGAATTCTGATGGGATTTATTGGAAAGAATTAAATGCAACTCTGAAGATTGGGATCTCGACGAAGGTAAGGAGTCAGGCATAAAACCTAAGTTTGATTGTGTTAAATCTTTTATGGATACCGATGCTTTTCGTGAATTTAGCACTAAATATGGACTTAACTCTGAGATAGTAGCTTATTTTTGTGAATCATTTGTTGGGTTCTATGGTAGGGTGCGTCGACTGCAAATTAAAATTTTCCTACACGCAGCACAACCAAGAACATGCTACGGGAGATGGATCACAGATCGTTGCCACTTGACGCGCAGTGTCGTGCAGCAGAAGTAGAGATGAGGCAGCGCATTCCTGGAGTTGCCTCGCATTCCCGGAGTCGTCTCCTCCTTGCCGGTCTCCCACGTAGCCGACCAGATCCCGCAAACAGGTTCGCCGGAGCGGCGCAAGTGCACCACCTCTAACGGTATCTGCGTGTGCAGGAGGAACATCGTGCGGTGGACTGCTAGGTCTGATCACACAACCGCCGGCGAGTGGAGGTGGCTATTCGCAACACATGCAAACCCTAGTGACAGCACCGAAGCAATCAATCGCATGAGTGTGCCGCACCTCCACTTTATATAGGCATCCGTCGTGGGCTCAACACTTGGGCCTCGCACAGACCCTAAAGCCCACAAGCCTACCCGGTCACAATCCGAATACAGCTCGAATCACATCCGACCAGTGTCCTCGGATCCGACCTTGTAGGTTCCTTCCCTTAAGCACACGACCCCTTAGGTTCAAGTCAGCTTGGTCGCAGTTCCGATCACCTCCGAACTACACGGTTGGTAGCGGCCTCTAGTAAGGCATGTCGAACACCAAGTAGACTATGAAGCTGGTTAGGAGAACCTATACAACATGTCACACTTCTGTTCCCTTTGCCACACGATATATGTTGTCGGTCTCAAAGCGAGATTGTCATCCTTGTGCTAGCCCGACCTCTTTCTCGTTAAAGTGATACCGACCACTATCCGGATTATCTCATAATCCTTATCGCATGGCCATGCTTATCCTGGTCAGATCACACGACGGGCCCAGAGTATATCTCTCCTGATCGGAGGGGCAAATCCCATCTTGCTCGACCATGTCTTGCAGCATGGGACTGGACAAACCCGAAAGCTACCTTTGTGACTACCCAGTCACGGAGTAGCGTTTGGTCGGCCCAAAGCAAGTCTGTCACCATCCCGAGTACACGCGTCAGCTCAGGTCTTAGGACATAAAACGTATGTTGTACTAGAGACTCACATATGAAAAATCGCTGCGTCTCATAGTTGGGTCTGTCCGACTCGGACCTTATCTCGACTCGGATCCGACTATGTCGAATCCGACCAGACCTTTCCAAGTCCATATTATCCGGTTAGCATCCAATGCTCCATGGCTAGTGAGACCAAGCCATCGACCGTGTCATATGCTAGTCTAGTCGGTTGTGCGTCCATACATCCCTTTCGACTAGGGACCTTTTAGGACGGTCATCATACAATGAATAGTCCCACAAACAAGTCACGTACTTGCTGATACACATCATTGATAATGTCCAAGGACTATCTTTATTCATAAACACATAGGAAATATCATCATACATGATTGCCTCTAGGGCATATCTCCAACATCATTTGCTACTCACGTTGATCTCCCTAGAGAGAAGTGGTTTAAATATCATCCTCCCATTTAAGTAAAACTAGTAGAACCTATTAAAGTTGAAGAAAATACTATCACTTATAATGTTGATCCTATTGTTCCTATCGCTTATATTGAGAAACCACCTTTCCCTGTTAGAATAAAGGATCATGCTAAAGCTTCAACAGTGGTTCATAAGAGTAATGCTAGAACACCTACCCCCTGAGCAAATTAAACTTGAACCTAGTATTGCTATGGTTAAAGATCTCTTGGTCGATAATATTGATGGGCATGTTATTTACTTCTGTGATGAAGCTGCTAGAATTGCTAGACCCGGTACTAAAAATAAACATAGACATGTTGTTGGCATGCCTGTTGTTTCTGTTAAAATAGGAGATCACTGTTATCATGGCTTATGTGATATGGGTGCCAGTGTCAGTGCAATACCTTATACTTCATATAAAGAAATTATGCATGATATTGCACTTACTGAGATAGAACATATTGATGTTAAATTTAAGCTTGCCAATATAGATACTATTTCACCAATTGGGAATGTTAGAGACCTTGAAGTCTTGTGTGGGAAAATTAAATATCCTATTGATTTTCTTGTTCTTGGTTCCCCACAAGATGACTTTTGTCCCATTATATTTGGTTGACCCTTCTTGAATACTGTTAATGCTAAGATAGACTGCGAAAAGGATATTGTTACTATTGGTTTAGGGGACATGTCTCATGATTTTAATTTTGCTAAATTCCATAGACAACCCCATGATAAAGAATTGCCTAGTAAAGATGACATTATTGGTCTTGCTTCTATTGGTGTGCCTCCTAATGATCCTTTAGAACAATATTTGCTAGACCATGAAAATGATATGTTTATGAATGAAAGAAGGGAAATAGATGAAGTATTCTTTAAACAGGGACCTATATTGAAGCACAACCTACCTGTTGAAATCCTAGGGGATCCTCCTCCACCCAAGGGTGATCCCGTGTTTGAGCTTAAATCTTTACCTGATACTCTTAAATACGCTTATCTTTATGAAAATAAGATATATCCTATTATTATTAGTGCTAACCTTTCAGAGCAGGAAGAAGAGAAATTACTGAAAACTCTGAAGAAGCACCGTGCTGCTATTGGATATACTCTTGATGATCTTAAGGGCATTAGTCCCACTCTATGCCAGCACAAAATAAAATTGGAGAAAGATGCTAAACCAGTTGTTGATCACCAACGACGGTTAAAACCTAAGATGAAAGAAGTGGTAAGAAATGAAATACTAAAGCTTCTGGAGGTAGGTATAATTTATTCTGTTGCTGATAGTCAGTGGGTAAGTCCTGTCCATTGTGTCCCTAAGAAGGGAGGTATTACTATTGTTCCTAATGATAAAGATGAATTGATCCCACAAAGAATTGTTATAGGTTATAGAATGGTAATTGATTTCCGCAAATTAAATAAAGCTACTAGAAAAGATCATCGCCCTTTACCTTTTATTGATTAAATGCTAGAAAGATTATCCAAACATACACATTTTTGCTTTCTAGATGGTTACTCTGGTTTCTCTCAAATACATGTGTCAAAAGAGGATCAGGAAAAAACCACTTTTACTTGCCCTTTCAGTACCTTTGCTTATAACGTATGCCTTTTGGTTTATGTAATGCACCTGCTACCTTTCAAAGATGTATGGATACTATATTCTCTGACTTTTTTGTGAAAAGATTGTTGAGGTTTTCATGGATGATTTCTTCGTGTATGGAACTTCTTTTGATGATTGCTTAAGCAACCTTGATCGAGTTTTGCAAAGATGTGAAGAAACTAATCTTGTCTTGATTTGGGAGAAGTGCCACTTTATGGTTAATGAAGGTATTGTCTTGGGGCATAAGATTTCTGAAAGAGGTATTAAAGTTGATAAAGATAAAGTTGATGCTATTGAAAAGATGTCGTGTCCCAAGGACATCAAAGGTATAAGAAGTTTCCTTGGTCATGCCGGTTTTTATATGAGGTTCATTAAAGACTTCTCAAAATTTCTAGGCCTCTGATTAATCTCTTATAGAAAGATGTTCCTTTTGTCTTTGATGATGATTGTGTAAAAGAATTTGAAATACTTAAGAAAGCCTTGATTTCTGCACCTATTGTTCAGCCACCTGATTGGAATTTACCCTTTGAAATCATGTGTGATGCTAGTGATTATGATGTAGGCGTTGTTCTAGGACAAAGAGTTGATAACAAATTAAATGTTATCCAATATGCTAGTAAAACTCCAGATAGTGCCCAGAGAAATTATGCTACCACTGAAAAAGAATTTTTAGCAGTTGTATTTGCTTGTGATAAATTCAGACCTTATATTGTTGATTCCAAAGTAACTGTCCACACTGATCATGTTGCTTTTAAATACCTAATGGAAAAAAAAGATGCTAAACCTAGACTTATTAGATGGGTTCTCTTGCTACAAGAATTTGATTTGCATATTATTGATAGAAAGGGAGCTGAGAACCCCGTTGCAGACAACTTGTCTAGGTTAGAGAATGTTCTTGATGACCCACTACCTATTGATGATAGCTTTCCTGATGAACAATTAGCTGTCATAAATGCTTCTTTACTGCTCCATGGTATGCTGATTATGCTAATTACATTGTTGCTAAATTTATACCACCTAGTTTCACATACCAGCAAAAGAAAAGGTTTTTCTATGATTTAAGACATTACTTTTGGAATGACCCACAACTTTATAAAGAATGAGTAGATGGTGTTAATAGACGTTGTGTACCTGAGCAGGAACAAGAACAGATCCTACGCAAGTTTCACTCTGAGGCATATGGAGGACACCACGCTGGAGATAGAACTGCACATAAGGTATTGCAATCCGGTTTTTATTTGCCTACTCTCTTTAAAGATGCATGTAAGTTTGTCTTGTCTTGCGATGAATGTCAAAGAATTGGTAATGTTAGTAGACGTCAAGAAATGCCTATGAACTATTCACTTGTTATTGAACCATTTGATGTTTGGGACTTTGATTATATGGGACCTTTTCCTTCCTCTAATGGGTATACACACATTTTAGTTGCTGTTGATTACATTACTAAGTGGGTAGAAGCTATTCCAACTAGTAGTGCTAAGCATAACAACTCTATTAAGATGCTTAAAGAAGTTATTTTTCTGGGGTTAGGAGTCCCTAGATACTTAATGACTGATGGTGGTTCACATTTTATTCATGGTGCTTTTCGTAAAATGCTTGCTAAGTATAATATTAATCATAGAATTGCATCCCCATACCATCGACGGTCTAGTGGTCAAGTAGAATTGAGTAATAGAGAAATTAGATTAATTTTGCAAAAGACTGTTAATAGATCTAGAAAGAATTGGTCCAAGAAATTTGATGATGCATTATGGGCCAATAGAACTGCATATAAGAATCCTATGGGTATGTCTCCGTATAAAATGGTTTATGGAAAAGCATGTCACTTACCTCTCGAACTAGAACATAAGGCATATTGGGCCATTAAAGAGCTCAGTTATGATTTCAAACTTGCTGGTGAGAAGAGGCTATTTGACATTAGCTCACTTGATGAATGGAGAACCCAAGCCTATGAGAATGCCAAACTGTTTTTAAAAAAGTTAAAAGATGGCATGACAAAGGATACAAAAGCATGAGTTTAATGTAGGTGATTATGTTTTGCTATACAACTCTCGTTTAAGATTTTTTGCAGGGAAACTACTCTCTAAATGGGAAGGTCCTTATGTTATCGAGGAGGTATATCGTTCCGGTGCCATAAAAATCAACAACTTCGAAGGCACAAATCCGAAGGTGGTGAACGGTCAAAGAATCAAACGTTATATCTCAGGTAATCCCATAAATGTTGAAACCAATATTATTGACACTGTAACCCCGGAGGAGTACATAAGGGGCACTTTCCAGAATGTTTCAGACTCCGAAAAGGAATAGATATGTGGTACGGTAAGTAAACCAACTCCAAAACAGTTCTAATAGCAATTTTTCTCCGTTTTGGAATATTTAAGAAAATAGGAAAATAAGTAGTCCGGAAAGGGCACAAGGCGTCCACGGGGGTGGAGGGCGCGCCCTACCCCCCTGGGCACACCCCCTGCCTCGTGGGTAGCTCGTGTGCTCTCCGGACTCCATTTTCTTGCATGATACTTCTTTTGGTCGGTAAAAATTCATTATATAATCTCACGAAGGTTTTGACCACCATACCATGACAAAATCCTCTGCTTTTATTTCAAGCTGTTTTCCTGACAGATCTAGATCACCATGACGTCTTAAAGCGCCCCCAACGACAAGTTTTTCGAGAAGGTCATCAACCCCTACCTTGTGAAGGTGCTGCAACACCCTCAAACCATTGAGATGCGTGAGGGGGTGCTGCACATCCGCGATGTTGAGGGACCAAGGAGGACCGGGAGCGTGGAGACAAGACTCGAAGCAATGGAGCAACAAGTTTTCAAGTTCCAAGGGATGGTGAAACACGGACTCAACACCAACCACATGATGATCGCGGAGTTCACCAACAACCACAAGCTGGATGCAAAGAACATTGGGGAGACCATCTTCAAGCTTCACGAAAAAATCGAGCACCTCCAAGCCCAGATCTATGACCCACAAAACCAAAACCGTGAGTATGAATATAGATTCAAGAGGATGAGTTTGGCTGCAGATTTGAGGATCCCGGAGACTCGATCATCCTTCTATGATGGTGAGCCTATGCCTTGGAAGATGGACGACAAGCCTACATCATCAACAACTCCAACATCACCACCCCTAAGAAAGAGACATAAACACATGGGTATGGGCACTCCCCTTGGCAACTGCCAAGCTTGGGGGAGGTGTCCCGGTATCGTATCACCATCACACTTCTATCTTTACCATTTTTCTTTGTTCGATCCTTTTGGTTATATCTTGATCTAGTAGAATAAAGTTTAGTATGATCTAGATTTGAGTTTTTGTGTTGATCCCTATCTATGCAATTGAGTCCGTGAGCTATATATAATAAAGATTAGTTTTGAGTCGAGGGCTTTGCTATCTTGCTATGATCTTGAGGGAATAAAAGAAAAGGAAGAATAAAAAGAAACAAAAAGATCATATTGATCTTATGGAGGGTAATGATTTCACATATAGAGAGTATGATGAATAAAAGTTGTTGAGAGTTGACAAACATAGTTTTGGTCATCATTGCAATTAATATGAAGTAATAAAGAAAGAGAGGTTTTCACATTTAACTATACTATCTTGGACATCTTTTATTGTGAGCACTCACTAAAATATGACATGCTAAAAAGTTGATGTTGGACAAGGAATACAACATAATGGGTTATGTTTTCTTATATCCGAAATAAATTATATTGTCATGGATCATCCAACATGTTGAGCTTGTATTTCCCCCTCATGCTAGCCAAACTCTTTGCATCAAGTAGAGATACTACTTGTGCTTCCAAACATCCTTAAACTCAGTTTTGCCATGAGAGTCCACCATATCTACCTATGGATTGAGTAAGATCCTTCAAGGAAGTTGTCATTGTTGCAAGCAATAAAAATTGCTCTCTAAATATGTATAATCTATTAGTGTGGAGAAAATAAGCTTTATACGAGCTTGCGATATGGAAGAAATAAAAGCGACGGATTGCATAATAAAGGTCCCTATCACAAGTGGCAATTTAAAGTCACGTTCTTTTGCATTAAAATTTTGTGCATCCAACCATAAAAGCACATGACAACCTCTGCTTCCCTTTGTGAAGGGCCTATCTTTTATTTTTGTCTTATACCTTATACAAGAGTCATGGTGATCTTCACCTTTCCTTTTTATACTTTATCCTTTGGCAAAAGATCCTGATATATATACCCAATTGGATGTAGGTTTCCATAAGACATTATTGTTCACATTACCCTTGAGGTAAAAGGTTGGGAGGCAAAATTATAAGCCCCTATCTTTCTCTATGTCCGACTGAAACTTCATACCCATAAGTATTGCCTGAGTGTTAGCAATTGTGAAAGACTAAATGATAGTTGAGTACGTGGACTCGCTAAAAAGCTTTTATATTTTGACTCTTTCCGATGTTATGATAAATTGCAATTGCTTCAATGACTGAGATTATAGTTTGCTAGTTCTCAATGAAGTTTATGATTCATACTTGACATTGTGAATAGATTGTTACTTTAAGCATAAGAATTCATATGACAATATATATGTTGTTGTTCTAAGAATGATCATGATGCCCTCATGTCCGTATTTTATTTTATCGACACCTCTATCTCTAAACATGTGGACATATTTTTTGATATCGTCTTCCGCTTGAGGACAAGCAAAGTCTAAGCTTGGGGGAGTTGATACGTCCATTTTGCATCATGCTTTTATATCGATATTTATTGCATTATGGGCTGCTACTACACATTATGTCACAATACTTATGCCTTTTCTCTCTTATTTTACAAGGTTTACATGAAGAGAGAGAATGCCGGCAGCTGGAATTCTGGGCTGCAAAAGGAGCAAATATTAGAGACCTATTCTGCACAACTCCAAAAGTCCTAAAACTCCATGAAAGTAAGTTTTGGAATATATTAAAAATATTGGGTGAAGAAAGCACCAGAGGGGGGCCACCCACTGTCCACGAGGGTGGGGCCGCGCCCCCTGCCTCGTGGGCCACCTAGAAGCCCCTTGATGCCCATCTTCTGGTAAAGGTGTCTTTTGCCCTGGAAAAATCATAAGGAGCTTTCGGGGACGAAGCGTCGCCGTCTCGAGGCGGAACCTGGGCGGAACCAATCTAGGGCTCCGGCGGAGCTGTTTTGCCGGGGAAACATCCCTCCGGGGCGGGGAAATCGTCACCATCGTCATCACCATCGATCCTCTCATTGGGAGGGGGTCAATCTCCATCAAAATCTTCACCAGCACCATCTTCTCTCAAACCCTAGTTCATCTCTTGTATCCGATCTTTGTCTCAAAACCTCAGATTGGTACCTGTGGGTTGCTAGTAGTGTTGATTACTCCTTGTAGTTGATGCTAGTTGGTTTATTTGGTGGAAGATAATATGTTCAGATCCTTTATGCATATTAATACCCCTCTGATTATGAACATGAATATTATTTGTGAGTACTTACCTTTGTTCCTGAGGACATGGGAGAAGTCTTGTTATAAGTAGTCATGTGAATTTGGCATTCATTCGATATTTTGATAAGATGTATGTTGTCTTTCCTCTAGTGGTGTTATGTGAACATCGACTACATGACACTTCACCATTGTTTGGGCCTAGAGGAAGGCATTGGGAAGTAATAAAAAGATGATGGGTTGCTAGAGTGACAGAAGCTTAAGCCCTAGTTTATGCGTTGCTTCGTAAGGGGCTGATTTGGATCCATATGTTTCATGCTATGGTTAGGTTTACCTTAATTCTTCTTTCGTAGTTGTACATGCTTGTGAGAGGGGTTAATCATAAGTGGGATGCTTGTCCAAGGAAGGGCAGTACCCAATCACCGGTCCACCCACATATCAAATTATCAAAGTACCGAACGCGAATCATATGAGCATGATGAAAACTAGCTTGACGCTAATTCCCATGTGTCCTCGGGAGCGCTTTCCTTTATATAAGAGTTTGTCCAGGCTTGTCCTTTGCTACAAAAAGGATTGGGCCACCTTGCCGCACCTTAGTTACTTTTGTTACTTGTTACCCGTTACAAATTACCTTATCACAAAACTATCCGTTACCGATAATTTCAGTGCTTGCAAAGAATACCTTACTGAAAATCGCTTGTCATTTACTTCTGCTCCTTGTTGGTTTCAACACTCTTACTTATCAATAGGACTACGATAGATCCCCTATACTTGTGGGTCATCAAACATCTATCAAGCTAGCTTTAAGATGGCACCTTCGAGGTACTCTATGGACGTAAGTGTCGAACTCCTCTAAATTGCTCAAAAACTGGGGAACGACCGCTCATTGGTCCAGACATTATCCAACAAGTTGAAGAGCAAGTTTGCATTGTCCGGGATAATCTCAAGGCAGCCTAGTCCCGCCAGAAGAGCAATTATGATCGTAAACACTAGGGTTTAACCTATCAACCCGGTGAGCAAGCTTATCCGCGTGTCACTCCTTTCAGAGGCACTCATCGATTTGGAGTCAGGGGCAAATTAACTCCTTGCTACATTGGTCCCTTCCGCATTCTCGCCCATCATGCGCATGTGGCTTATAAACTGGAATTGCCACGTCAATTCTCTCATGTCCATGACGTCTTCCACGTGTCGTAACTTTGTCGTTGCTTCAAGGACCCGCACCATGAAGTGGATCCAGAATTGATCAAAGTGCAAGATGATCTCACATACAAAGAGCATCCGACCCACATTCTTGAAGAAGCTGAACGTCAAACCCGCCAGAAGGTTACCAAGTTCCTCAAAGTGTAGTGGTCGAATCATACTGAAGATGAAGCCACTTGGGAACGCGAGGATAATCTTCGTGCAGAATACCGCAATCTTTTCCCTTCTACCTCTTAATTCTCGGGACGAGAAATTCTTTTAGAGGAGGAGAGTAGTAGCACCCTTGTGTAATGAGCTATAGTAACCTCTCTGATTAAGACTACGTCATTTTGCAAAACAGTGCTTGATCATCTTTGTCTCATATCTCATTTCAAATTCCACTTTCAATTCAAATTCAAATTATAAGTGAAATAAATAAATTCACAAACATGAAAACTAAAATGTTCATAATGTTGCAAATAATCCATAATTAATTATGGTGGAGAAACCAACATTTTATAAAGTGTTTAAATGCCCTAAAATAATTAAAATAGGGGCCAAAACAATAATTTAAATGCTTTTTAAATTATAAAAAATGCAACTATTTTATTTAAGTGCCAAACTTATTGTGTGAGTGGCCTATTTTATTTTTGGTGCAAGTTTTTTTATAAAACTAAAATAATTTTGATTTAAAAAGAATACAGAAGTTAAAACAAAAAAAAGGAAGGAAACGGAAAAGAAAAGGGAAAAGCCCCTCACTCCCACTCATCGTGCCCACTCACTCAGTCCCCTCTCGCCCAGATCCCCCTTTCTCCAGCATGCACCCGAGCACCGCCGCCATGGCCGTCGATGCCCGCGTGCCCACTTAGCCTCCCACCGTCCTTGCTCGCGCCAGAAGGGCCGCCGTCGACCACTATGTCGACTACGACCACCAGCTGGAGCTGAGGACCATTACAATGCCGCCCTGATCTCTTCTTCCTCCTCGGGACCCCGCCGCCATCTTGTTCAATTCCAGCGACTCGACAACTCCTAAGCCCCACGCCGGCCTTTCTTGCGCCACCCGCGAGCCTCTGCTCCCTTCCCCTCTCTTTGCACCATCCCGTTCGCCCCCTAGGCCCTAATCCATCGTCGACCAAAGCGGTCCACTGCACAAGCTCGTCGCCGGTGTGGCTCTAGTGACCAAATGGTCACGGGCCCATACATGTCGTCTTCGCCACAACGCGTATAGCCCCATTAGCATCGTCGTTTGCTCGTTTGCATGCTGCTGCTACGATCCCGGCATCGCCCGAACGACATCGCTGCCCGTCGTTGCTGCTTCGGCCACCTCAGCCCCCGCCACTACCACCAGTCGACGCGGCCTTGCCCCTGCGTTCGAACGCACCACCACACGGGCCAAATGGCTCCCTGTAGATGAAACCTGACGAGCTCCCGTGCCTCTGCCACGTTCTGGCATCACCAGTGCCTAGACGCTCACCGCGCTGACGTGGCTAGCCTAGGGCCACTAACCAGTGGGCCCTAGGGGGGCAGTTGACTGGTTTTGACCAGTCAATTGCACTGACTGGGCAGCCCCAGCCGCTGACATGTGGGCCACACCCCCTAATTAACTAACTAATTAAATTAACTTAATTAGTCACTAACTAGTGGGCCCTACTAGTTAACTAACTATTTTACTTAAATTTAAACCCCTATTTGTTTTTCTATCAATGACAGGTGGGACCCAGCGGTCAGGTTTGACCTGGACCGGCTGGGTTAACTGCTGACACCATGCTGACGTAATGCTAACACAATAAATGTATTTTTGAATTATTAATAATTTCAGAATATTAATAAAACTTTGAAAATCATATAAATTAATCTATAAGTCAGATGAAAATAAATTTATATATGAAAATTGCTCAGAAAAATATAAAGAATCCGAATATGCAACCCGTTCATCTGTTACATGCCTCTAACATGATGTACATGAATTCTTCCCCTCTGATTCATCTATTCGAAAAAATGCCAAATGTCGGGAAAACATTCCCAGATGTTTTCTCGCTTCGTCTGTATCGTGTAGCACTGCATTAGATCACCCCCTAGCACTGCATATTGCCATGTCATGCATTGTGATGCATCTGTTTGCTTTATATTTATTGTTTCGTCCCCCTCTTCTCTCTGATAGACACCGAGACTAACGCTCCTGCCATGCACGACTACGCCCCTGATATTCAGCCACTCTAAGCAGAGCTTCCAGACAAGCAAACCCCCTTGATCATTTCGGTGTCGCCCATTTCCTTCTCTCTCATGCTTGAATTAGAATTTGCTACTATTTTTTTGTGTCTACTATTTTTGTTTGATCCTATTCTGATGCATAGCCCGATTTTGTAACCTGCTATTGTTACCTACCTGCTTAGTATATGTTGGTTAGTGATCCACTAGTGACCCCTCACCTTGTCCTTGTTGCCCCTGCTACATCATCAACGACTCGATCAACGTGATCGACATTCAGAGCCCGACACATCACCGACACCCCCCTTAGTTGTACGACTCTGCAGATCTACTTTTGAGTGCCGAGGGTGATACCTTGTATAGCACTTCTGATGAGACCTCTATAGTGTAGCTAATCGGTCGTGGTCTACGGAGGGTGATTCCTCTTTCACCACTTCCGATAACAACTCTGTCGTGCAACACCTCAAGTGTGAACCCATCGAGGGTGATACCTCTAAGTTCACCTTGACGGTTACATCGAGCGAGAATACATCGAGGGTGATTCCTCAGGGTTTCCCCCTTGCTGTTTGGACACACAATTACTTTGAATTTACCCCCAGAACCATGTTGAAGTCGGGTCAACCCCGAGGGGTACCCTTGAGAGAAATGTGAAGTTGGGTTGACCGTGAGGGTACCCGCGAGTGATTGATACATCTCCAACGTATCCATAATTTTTCATTGTTCCATGCTATTATGCTATCCATCTTGGATGTTTTATATGCATCATGGTACTAATTTATATCATTTTTTGGGACTAACCTATTGATGGGAATGTTGCATGGAAAACAAAAAAAATTCTACGCACACGCAATGATCTATCCATGGAGATTCATAACAACGAGGGGGAGAGTGTGTCTACATACCCTCATAGATCGTAAGCGGAAGCGTTAGACAACGCAATTGATGTAGTCGAACTTCTTCGCGATCCAACCGATCAAGTACCGAACGTACGGCACCTCCGTGTTCTGCACACGTTCAGCTCGGTGATGTCCTCCGCCTTCTTGATCCAGCAAGATGGTGAGGTAGTAGATGAGTTCCGGCGGCACGATAGCATGGCGACGGTGATGGTGAAGTGATCTCTGCAGGGTTTCGCCTAAGTATTACGAAAATATGACCTAGGGAGTAAACATTGGACGGAGGCGCCGCACACGGCTAAGATAATGTTGTGTCCTTGTGTGGTGCCCCCTCCCCATGTATATATAGGTGGGGAAGGGAGGAGCAGCCAAGGGTGGTGCCCAAGTAGGAGGAATCCTACTTGGGGTCTCTCCCAAGCCACGGCCCCCCTGCCTTGTATAGGTGCGGGGCAAAGGCATGGGAGGGTGCCCCCCCCCCCCTTTCCTTTCTCACTTGAGGAGGGAAAGCAAGGAGGGGCACCCCTCCCCTTTCCTTCCCCTAGGGCCTACTGTCCAAGGAAGGGGTGGACCAGGGGCCGGTCTATCCCCCCTTTGGCCCATTAGGCCCATACACTTACGGGGGGTGTCCGGAATCTAGTGACCCGATGACTACCCGGTGCACTCTGAACTCTTCCGGTGTCCGAATACCATCGTCCTATATATCAATCTTTACCTCTCAACCATTTCGAGACTCCTCGTCATGTCCGTGATCTCATCCGGGACTCCAAACAACATTCGGTCACCAAACCATATAACTTATATAATGCTATATCATCAACAAAAACGTTAAGCGTACGGACCCTATGGGTTCAAGAACTATGTAGACATGACCAAGACACCTCTCCGGTCAATAAGCAATAGCAGAACCTGGATGCCCATATTGGCTCCAACATATTCTAGAAGATCCTTATCGGTCGAACCGTCATGAGAACATGTGTAATTCCCTTTGTCCATCGGTATGTTACTTGCCCGAGATTCGATCGTCGGTATCTTCATACCTAGTTCAATCTCGTTACTGACTGTTAGTGTACTGAAGCAGGGGCACTACTTTGTACCCCTTACTAAGTGCACGGGCAGTCAGAGCCGCGCCCACAACCACACTAAGCAGGGCAGAGGGAGGAGTTAAAGCCGCAGAACGGTCAGAGCAACGCCAAGACCAGAAGGCCAAGAGGGCAAGGTGGTTCTCCCCGGCAAGATCCTTGCCGGGGCAGCCTTTGCAGCTCTGGCAGGAGCCTTGCCGGAGCAACTTGCCCAGTCCCGTTGCAGTGAAGCGCGCCACCCTTGAACCTCAAGGGTTCCAACACCACCAACTATCTTGGAACCAAGGCTCGGGAGGCGCCACTGTGGTGGCATGCAGATCTTTGTGAAGACAAAGGTTAGAGGACGACGAGCCTCGGCAAGTCATTTGTCGAAGGCATCCACAAGACCCCCGGCAAGATCCTTGCCGGGGACGACCATGATACCACGGCAAGACCCTTGCCGGGGCCCCGGCAAGGCCCTTGCCGAGGACATCCGCGGGGCCACAGCCAGGCCCACGCCCGCCAAGTTTCCACCACCGCTTCCATGCAGCTGCCAGCCCACCAGCCAGGCAGGCATCTGCGTGTCAATAGGAGGCCTCAAGGCCAACTCAGTGACGCCTACGTGGTGGCATGCAAATCTTTGTGAAGACCTTTCCACCGTGCCACCTCAGCTGCCTGCCAGCCTACATGGCACCATGCACCCCGCTGGCCTGGACGCGTGTTGGAGCAGGGTGGAGTGGCGACGGACGGGACGAGGGTTAATCTCCGCCCCCGATAAAGTGAGGGACACCTAAGGGGGCGCATTAAATGTGTCTTGACCCGTAATGGCTAGTGATAAGCTTAGCCATAGTACCCCGATGCCACCTCCTGTGTGCCACTATGGCGATCCCCTTGACTATAAAAGGAGGCCCGAGGCATCCAGGAGAGGGATTTGGACCCTTGGACGAGTTACACTCATGGTAGCTAGCTCAAGAACTCCAAGAACACTCAAATATACACTAAAGCAGGACTAGGGTGTTATGCTTCCTCGCGGCCCGAACCTGGGTAAACGACCCGTGTGCTTGTGATGATTGCTGGTCCTGCTCTCCTCACGACCCCGTGCCCCAGAACCGTAGTAGGGATTCCCGTGATCCCATAGGTGTCGTTTCCACCGACATCTTTGGCGCACCAGGTAGGGGGCGCCGTTGTGAGAATCTGGTCTAGCATTTGGTTTAACACCTCTTCATCGTCATGGCTCCCAAGAAGAAGAAGACGACAGCGGTCGGCTCATCTGGAGCCGGGCTGCCCGTGCCTGCACGGGCGGGTAGCGGGCCCATCACAGATAGAACCCGTGGCGCGGCCCGCGAACATCCGCGCCGCTCTGGCAGCCAGAGCTTGGTGAGCGGTGTCGTCCTCACGCAAGGCGATGGTCTAAACGTCGCTGCATCCAGAGACGGAGTCGGGCCCCCCGCAGACGGCGCGGGGCCCTCCAGGGGCATCGCAATACCACTGGTTGGCGACGTGACGCCCTCCAAGACACCTACGCTGGCGCTCACGGCGCGCTCTTGCCAAGTTATGCACGACGAGCAACGTCAGCACGCTGGTGACCCTGGGCGCCACCGTGGAAAGAGCCATGCGCATCATTCGTGGGACGAAGAAGGTCAACATGCACGCCGGAGCACTGCGGAAATGGCGTACGACTGCAGGACCGTGATAGAGCTCCCTCTAACATAGTTAGAGGTCAGAGTGTGTCACGATCCACGTAGCTTTCACCGCCACCTACGCCAACAGAAGCTTTGGCGCGCATGCAGCTGCTCCTCGACTTCCCTCCTGCTGCGGAGAAGCTCGACGAGTGGAGCGCCACCGTCTGGAGTCTTGTCGGCATCGCCAATAGGGACGAGCCACATCCAGCGCCGCCCGCGGGCCGGCGCTCCACCGAGCCCCCACATAGCAGTGGAGGAAGGGCCAGAGGTGATGCAGCCACGGTGCACTCTCCTCTCCCACGCCAACTACCGTGAGTGTCGATACGTCGTGATGACGCATGTGATAACATTTCCATAGTGTCATTCGATCCACGGACCCGCCGCGACCAGTGCCAAGTTCTTCAGGAGCGAACCCTCAAAGATGCTCGAACTACCATCGAGTGCCGACGTGATGCACGCCACCAGTCGGACAAGCGGGCGGGGCCCGCGATGGACCACCCGGCGCCGGGAGGTTACGGCAGCCTACCCTATGAGGTGGGGTGTCCGGCCTTTACCCGTGGGTTGTGGCAGTTCTAGTGGCCATCCCAGCGCATGTTCAAACCCGACATTGGCGAGAAGTACAATGGTAAAACTCACCCGTCGGAGTTCCTCAGCATCTACACCATTGCAATGCAAGCAGCTGGAGCCCGTGACGACAAGGTACTTGCCAACTATTTCCCGTTGGCACTTAAGCCCAATGTCATGTCATGGTTGGTGCACTTGCCGGCAGACTCCATTTCTTCTTGGTCGGATCTATGTCATGAGTTTGTTGGCGCCTGATGTCTACTACACAACCTTCTTCTTGTAGACGTTGTTGGGCCTCCAAGTGCAGAGGTTTGTAGGACAGTAGCAAATTTCCCTCAAGTGGATGACCTAAGGCTTATCAATCCGTGGGAGGCGTAGGATGAAGATGGTCTCTCTCAAACAACCCTGCAACCAAATAGCAAAGAGTCTCTTGTGTCCCCAACACACCTAATATAATGGTAAATTGTATAGGTGCACTAGTTCGGCAAAGAGATGGTGATACAAGTGCAATATGGATAGTAGATAAAGGTATTTGTAATCTGAAATTATAAAAACAGCAAGGTAGCAAGCGATAAAAGTGAGCGTAAACGGTATTGCAATGGTAGGAAACAAGGCCTAAGGTTCATACTTTCACTAGTGCAAGTTCTCTCAACAATAATAACATAATTGGATCATATAACTATCCCTCAACATGCAACAAAGAGTCACTCCAAAGCCACTAATAGCGGAGAACAAACAAAGAGATTATGGTAGGGTACGAAACCACCTCAAAGTTATCCTTTCTGCTCTATCTATTCAAGAGTCCATAGTAAAATAACATGAAGCTATTCTTTCCGTTCAATCTATCATAGAGTTCATACTAGAATAACACCTTAAGACACAAATCGACCAAAACCCTAATGTCACCTAGATACTCCATTGTCACCTCAAGTATCCGTGGGCATGATTATACGATATGCATCACACAATCTCAAATTCATCTATTCAACCAACACAAAGTACTTCAAAGAGTGCCCCAAAGTTTCTACCGGAGAGTCAAGACGAAAACGTGTGCCAACCCCTATGCATAAGTTCATGGGCGGAACCCGCAAGTTGATCACCAAAACATACATCAAGTGGATCATGTGAATATCCCATTGTCACCACAGATAAGCACGGCAAGACATACATCAAGTGTTCTCAAATCCTTAAAGACTCAATCCGATAAGATAACTTCAAAGGGAAAATTCAATCCATTACAAGAGAGTAGAGTGGGAGAAACATCATAAGATCCAACTATAATAGCAAAGCTCGCGATACATCAAGATCATGCCAAATCAAGAACACGAGAGAGAGAGAGAGAGAGAGAGAGAGAGAGAGAGAGAGATCAAACACATAGCTACTGGTACATACCCTCAGCCCCGAGGGTGAACTACTCCCTCCTCGTCATGGAGAGCGCCGGGATGATGAAGATGGCCACGAGTGAGGGATCCCCCCTCCGGCGGGGTGCCGGAACGGGCTCCCGAGAGGTTTTTGGTGGCTACAGAGTCTTGCGGCGGCGGAACTCCCGATCTATCTTCTTATTCGATGGTTTTAGGGTATATGGGAATATATAGGCGAAAGAAGTCAGTCGGGGGAGCCACGAGGGGCCCACGAGACAGGGGGCATGCCCAGGGGGTGGGCGCGCCCTCCTATCTCCTGGCCTCCTTGAAGCTTCTCTGGCTTGTACTCCAAGTCTCCCGGATCATGTTCGTTCCAAAAATTACGCTCCCGAAGGTTTCATTCTGTTTGGACTCCGTTTGATATTCCTTTTCTTCGAAACACTGAAATAGGCAAGAAAACAACAATATGGGCTGGGCCTCCGGTTAATAGGTTAGTCCCAAAAGTAATATAAAAGTGTATAATAAAGCCCATAATCATCCAAAACAGATAATATAATAGCATGAATGCTTCATAAATTATAGATACATTGGAGACGTATCAGCATCCCCAAGCTTATTCCTACTCGTCCTCGAGTAGGTAAATGATAAAAGAAATAATTTATGAAGTGTGAATGCTAGCAGGTGCACAAGTTTGATCAATGATAATTTCAAACACCTTTTCTAGCATGATTATATGTCATAATAGTAGTTCATCTCATAAAACTTCTCACGATCAAGTAACAAGCTATTCACATGTTAAAACATAGACCATAAACTTTCTTGAAAACTAATAAACTTCATTCTCAGTCATCAAACAATTGCAATTCATCTTATTTGCAGGAAGGGTCTATGTCAGAGCTTTGATTTAGCAAACTCCACATACTCAACTATCATATAGTCTTCTACAATTGCTAACACTCACGCAATACTTATGATTATGGAGTTTTAATCGGACACCGAGAAAGATAGGGGCTTATAGTGTTGCCTCCCAACATATTCACCTTTGGGTGATGTCAACAATAATAGTTCATGCTAACTTACATCCAATTGGATATATATATCAGGATCTTTCCAACACGAGGTGCTTGCCAAAGGATAAAATAAAAAAGGGAAAGGTGAAGATCACCTTGACTCTTGCATAAAGTAAAAGACATGAAGTAAAAGACATGAAGTAAAAGATAGGCCCTTCGCAGAGGGAAGCAGAGGTTGTCATGCACTTTTATGGTTGGATGCACAAAATCTTAATGCAAAAGAACGTCACTTTATATTGCCACTTGTATATGGACCTTTATTATGCAGTCCGTCGCTTTTATTGCTTCCATAACAAGATCATATAAAGCTTATTTTCTTCACACTAATAGATCATACATATTTAGAGAGCAATTTTTATTGCATGCACCGATGACAACTTACTTGAAGGATCTTACTCAATCCATAGGTAGGTATGGTGGACTCTCATGGAAAAAATTGGTTTTAAGGATGTTTGGAAGCACAAGTAGTATCTCTAATTGGTGCAAGGAATTTTGGCTAGCATGAGGGAGAAAGGCAAGCTCAACATGTTTGAATGATCCATGACAATATACTTTAACTGAGATGTGAGAAAACATAACCCATTACGTTGTCTTCCTTGTCCAACATCAACTCTTTAGCATGTCATACTTAATGAGTGCTCACAATTATAAAAGATGACTAAGATAGTATATTTATATGTGAAATCTCTCTTCCTTCAATATTCTTTAATGAATTGTTCAAATGACCAATACAATGCTTGCTAATCTTCAATAAATTTACAACCTCTACTTCTTAGATGTGAAGTCATTACTCCCCATGGGGTAAGCAAATGAAACATATATAATTTCAGATTTATGACATTCAACTCATTCAACCATTTACTCATAGGATATAAGTGAAGCACACGAGTAAATGACAAACTACTCCAAAAAGATATAAGTGAAGATCAATGAGTAGTCAAATAATTATTTAGCTATGTGAGGACTCTCTCTCATTTAAGTATTTCAGATCTTGGTATTGTATTTAAACAGCAAGCAAAACAAAACAAAATGACATTTCAAGGAGAGCACAACTCATGTGAAGAAGCAAAAACTTAGGTTCAACCGATACTAACCAATAGTTGTTGAAGAAGAAAGGTGGGATGCCTACCAGGGCATCCCCAAGCTTAGATGCTTGAGACTTCTTGAAATATTATATTGGGGTGCCTTGGGCATCCCCAAGCTTGCTTTTATGTCTCCTTAATTCCTCCCATATCACGGTTTCCTAAATCTCAAAAGCTTCATCCACACCAAACTCAACAAGAACTCGTGAGATAAGTTAGTATAAAACAATGCAAAACCATATCATTCTATACTATAGCAAATCATTGGAATTATTATTCAAAATTGCATACTAAATTCCTATGCATATTTAATACTCCTATCCTAAAATAGAATCATTAAACAAGCAAACATATGCAAACAATGCAAACATAACAGCAATCTGCCAAAACAGTATAGTCTGTAAAGAATGCAAGATTCATCATACTTACCTAACTCCAAAAATTATAAGAAAAATACTACGCTGTATAAGATTTATCAGAGCTCAATATTCAAAAAGATTCAACATTATATCACTCTCTGACTTTTCTAGGGAATTTTTTCAACAGCGGTAAACTTTCTGTTTTCAAACAGCAACATGTATACTAGCAAAATAAGCATGGTAAAGGCTATCCTTGACATTTTTATTGAAAATATAGATGCAAAACATTATTCTAAATAACAGTAAGAAAATACTAACAAAATAAAATGACGCTCCAAGCAAAACACATATCATGTGGCGAATAAAAATATAGCTCCAAGTAAAGTTACCGATGAACAAAGACGAAAGAGGGGATGCCATCCGGGGCATCCCCAAGCTTAGGCTCTTGGTTGTCCTTGAATATTATCTTGGGGTGCCTTGGTCATCCCCAATCTTAATCTCTTTCCACTCCTTATTCAATAGTCCATCGAATCTTTACCCAAAACTTGAAAACTTCAACCACACAAAACTTAACAGAAACCCCGCAAGCTACGTTAGTAAAAGAAAACAAACCGCCACTTTTAAGGTATTGTAATGAACTCACTCTTTATTCATATTGGTGTAATATATACTGTATTCCAACTTCTCTATGGTTCATACCCTCCGATACTACTCATAGATTCATCAAAATAAGCAAACAACACATAGAAAACAGAATCTGTCAAAAACTGAACAGTCTGTAGCAATCTGTATCAAAAGTATACTTATGGAACTCCAACAATTCTGAAATAAATTGCTGGACCTGACGAATTTGTCTATTAATCATATTCAAAAATAATCAACCTAAAAGCACTCTCTAGTAAAAAATGGCAGCTAATCTCGTGAGTGCAAAAGTTTCTGTTTTTTACAGCATGATCATAAAGACTTCACCCAAGTCTTCCCAAAGGTTATACTTGGCACAAACACTAGTTAAAACATAAAACCACATCTAACCATAGGCTAGATGAATTATTTATTACTAAACAGGAACAAAAATCTAGGAACAAAAATAAAGTTGGGTTGCTTCCCAACAAGCGCTATCGTTTAACGCCCTAGCTAGGCATGATGAAATGATGCTCATATAAAAGATAAGAATTGAAACATAAAGAGAGCATCATGAAGAATATGACTAGCATATTTAAGTCTAACCCACTTCCTATGCATAGGGATTTTGTAAGCAAACAACTTATGGGAACAATAATCAACTAGCATAGGAAGGTAAAACAAGCATAGCTTCAAAAATTTCAACACATAGAGAGGAAACTTGATATTATTGCAATCCCTACAAGCATATGTTCCTCCCTCATAATAATTTTCAGTAGCATAATGAATGAAATCAACAATATAACCAGCACCTAAAGCATTATTTTCATGATCTACAAGCATAGAAATTTTACTACTCTCCACATAAGCAAAATTCTTCTCACTCGGAATGGTGGGAGTATCATAAGAGACTTGAATACTATAAATTGTTTCCACATTAAAAGAGTAATGTTCAGAAAAAGGGTAATCATAATCATGACAAGTTTTATAAATATAATCATCACTACTTTTTATAGCATAAGTTTCATCACAATAATCATCATAAGTAGCAACTTTGTTCTCATCATAATTGATTGAAACCTCTTCCAAGATAGTGGAATCATCACTAAATAGAGTTGACACTCTTCCAAATCCACTTTCATATTCATCACAATAAGATTCAACATCCTCCAAAATAGTGGGATCATTACTTCCTAAAGTTGAAACTCTTCCAAACCCACTTTCATCAATATAATCATAAGTAAGAGGCATGCTATCATCATAACAACTTTGCATATCAAAACTTGGGAGGCTAAAAATATCATCTTCATTAAACGTAGCATCCCCAACCTTGGGACAAACATTAATTTCAGCAAGTATATTCTCAAATATTTCATCCTCATCAAACATAGCTTCCCCAAGCTTGGGCCTTTTCATATCATAAGCATAATCACTCTCATCATTAATAGTATGGATAGCACCAATAGTATAGCAATTATCATCATCACAATGAGTAGTAGGAGCAACATCATTTGGGAGGGATACATTTTTACCTTTGTTGCTCCGTCTTTTCTTTTTCTTCTTCACATCATGTGTGGGCTTATCCCTCTTTTTTGAGCTCCTTATTGATGAGATTGGTTGAATAGAAAGCTCCTCCTCGTTACCTGATTCATCATAAGAAATAATAGGAGGATACTGGGAAGTCTCTTCCCTTTCATTAGTATTCTTTTCATCTTCTATTTGCTTTCTTTTCTTTAGATAATTGGCAATATAAGGATTTTCAATGCAATTCACCGCACAATACAAATAAATTTCCTCTAGATCAATATCAAGAAAATTCTCAAGATTAAATTCTGGAATAAGCTTAGTTGCATGTTTCAATTCTTCATAACCCAAAAGCAAACTAAGTTCATTATGATGCGCAAGGGAAATCAATTCATCACAATTTTTGGACACGATTCGATCATGAAACAATTTGCATCAGAGATTTAAATGACCACGTTCATTACAAAGTTCACAAGTATGGTAAAGATATCTTAAATTTTCAGCACTAACATTAAGCCTTTCTTGCAACCCTTTAGTTTCTAAATACTTATGCCTCTTGCAATATCTATTTTCCCTATTTGGTGTGTCCTTGTCACCACAGATAAGCACATGCAAGACATACATCAAGTGTTCTCAAATCCTTAAAGACTCAATCAAGATAACTTCAAAGGGAAAACTCAATCCATTACAAGAGAAGGTAGAGGGGGAGAAACATCATAAGATCCAACTATAATATCTAAGCTCGCGGTACATCAAGATCGTGCAAAATCAAGAACACGAGAGAGAGAGAGAGAGAGATCAAACACATAGCTACTGGTGCATACCCTTAGCCCCGAGGGTGAACTACTCTCTCCTCGTCATGGAGAGCGCCGGGATGATGAAGATGGCCACTGGTGATGGATCCCCTCTCCGGAAGGGTGCCGGAACAAGGTCCCGATTGGTTTTTGGTGGCTACAGAGGCTTGCGGCGGCGAAACTCCCGATCTAGGTTCTGTTCTGGAAGTTTGGGATATATAAGAGGTGTTGGCGTCGGGAACAAGTGAGGGGGGTCCACAAGGCAGCCATGAGGTAGGGGCGCGCCCTCCACCCTCGTTGTGGCCTCGGGACTCTTCTGGTCCATCTCCGATGCTCCGTGGGCTTCTTTTGGTCCAAAAATAATCTCCGTAAATTTTCAGATCAATTGGACTCCATTTGATATTCCTTTTCTGCGATACTCAAAAACAAGGAAAAACAGATATTGACACTGGGCTCTAGATTAATAGGTTAGTCCCAAAAATCATATAAAAATAGCATATAAATGCATATAAAACATCCAAGATGGATACTATAATAGCATGGAACAATAAAAAATTATAGATATGTTGGAGGTGTATCATTGTTGTTTTCGCTAGCCTTCTTAAGGCAGACTTGTTTACTTATGTCTGTACTCAGATATTGTTGCTTCCGCTAACTCGTTTGTATTCGAGCTTATGTATTCGAGCCCTCGAGGCCCCTGGATTGTAATATAAAGCTTGCATGACTTTAATTTGTGTTTAGATTTGTGTTTTGATATCTTCCCGTGAGTCTTCGATCTTGATCGTGCACATTTGCGTATATGATTAGTGGATGATTAAGTCGGGGTGTCACAATGAGCATTGTCCAATACAGAACTGTTACTAACCATCATGTAATCATGGAACTGGTCCATGGCATACAATTCGCTCCCAGCATCGGTTGCACCGAATTTAGCTTCGAGCACATCCCACAAGTTTTTGGCAACACACATATGGAGATACACGTCTACCAACTTGTCTCTAATCACAGTAAGAACGGCTCCCACAAAGATAGTGGTTGCCTCCCTAAACGCATTCTCTTGTTCAGGAGCTACCGTTACCGTGGGATAGACACCACCAACTCAGAACACGTTCATTGTTGTGAGCCACAAGGTGGTCCTTGTCTGCCAGTGCTTAAAATGTGTTTCAGAACTTTTCCGGTTTTAGAGTAGTGGCGAAGCCATGAGTCGAAAAGTGCCTAAAATAAAGTTTTTGGATTGTTGAAAATATTAGGACTTTCCTGACTAATCTAATCCACGAATATACAGTAGACATGGCAAATAAGGTATGCATCTCATACCGATACCTAAGCATGTGAGCACATACATTACATAGAATTGAAACATATATGAAAAACATATATACGACCAGCACATGAACGAGCAAATAGGGGATGAACGAATCATACCTTCCGGTTGGCTAGGCCAACGCGACGGTAGCGGCCGAGGCCTTCTCCTTGACGGCTTCATCGTCAGCCATGTAGTCAATGCAAGGGAAGTAGTGGAAGTAGAGAAGGACGGATCGGAGCAGTCGCATCGAGACGCTCCCTGAAAACCTTATTGCCGTTCTCCCGTGCAGGATCTCACGACAAGGTTTCGGAGGCGCCTGCTCTTCCAACCAACCGTGCATGCGGTCTTTGGGATGGGATCGCCGGAAGCAGCATATAGAGAGGAACAATAGATGACGACTAGGACTGTGCAAGAGGGAGTGAGTGAATTGAAATAGGGTTCACTCCACAGGCCCGCGCCTCCTTATATAGGCCGTTAGGACAGTGGCACTTCCGTAAACAACTAATTAACCATTATTGACCGGCAAAAATAAGGCTCGGCCCGTTCCCGCAACCCGCAGTGCGCGTGTGGCGTGGTGTGGCGTGGCGTGGCGAGGTGAGGCGGGCGGCGGATGAGGAACGCGCGTGTACAACTTCTATTTCCAAGCTCCCAAATGACATGTGGTAGAGCAACCTTTATAAAGTGTCTCACTCTCTTCTTATGTAGCAGTATGAGACTAACTACCACCACTTGCCATGCACCTAAATGGCCCTTAGAGATTAATCAGAGATTATTTTCTTATATGCCTAAGCTCATTTATAATCCATCATTGTTTTACTGCCTTGACAGTTTATGAATGGATCGATTTTTCTTAAAAAATAAATTCAGAAGGGGAAAACAACCCGTGCATGTGGGCTAGGCTTCAAGAGACGATAAGCCCGAGAACATGTGTCGTGCGTGAGAGTTGATTTCTTCCCGGAAATCAGCCTGTTGAGGCTGTTTTTACAACAACAAAACAAACATGAGCACCGAATGCATGATTCCATGTCGTCTCTCCAACCTCCAGTTCCATGCCGTCACGTCACCGCTCACGCGTGGAACCGATCCGAGCCAACTCAGTTCATGCACGCAGGCACGCCGCGACAAGGACCCGGCGACGCACACGCACCCACCCACCCCCGCCCATCGCGTACTACAAATTACAGTAGTAGAACCCAGGCGCGAGCCGGAGACCGGACGGACGGCGTACAGTCGTCATCACTCATCACCCGCCGCGCAGCCTCCCGACCGGCCGCCCGGTAAGAAGCCAAGCCAAGCAGGCCACTCCTCCTTCCCTCGGCTTTCTCCTCGTGCGGTGCGGGGTAGATAGAGTAGAGTAGTTTCGAGAGTAGATAGACAGAGTAGATCGATCGCGCGTCGCCGTGGACTCGCGGGGTTGGTGGTGGTGCCATCCTCGTCCGTGTGACCGTGTCCGCTGTGTGCGCAGCACGGTGGCTGGCTGGCTGACTGGGTCTGCCTCCATCTCCGGGCCTTTTTGTTCGCACCTGGATTATACTACTGCTAGCCCCCGACTTCCCTGGGAAATGGAAAGTGTTCCTTCCTCGCCAGAGATCTAGCGCCGGTGGTACTACCTTCTCGGCTTCTTTATATTTATAGCCTCAGCTCCCTACTAGGAGTTTGTTTCCCCTGACCATTAATTTGACCAGAATTGTCCGTGCCCCCTAAATCTCGCAGCAGCACAAATTGGGCTCGCATTTTATTTTGACACCAAACGGCTGCTAAAAACACTAGTAGCATACTGGTACTACTTTGTTTTCCTCCCAATAAAATTGCATGCCTTTTGTTTTATCTTGATTAAAGCACACTGTTTTTTAGTCCCCAAGAAGGACAGAGAGGGAGGGAGAGCTCAACGCTTATCCTCCTCCAGCGACCCGGCTAGCCAAGAAAGTCCAGGGGAAGAGACAGAAAAGAAGAACAAGAAAGCAGTGGGAAAAAGAGGCCGGGCTCCTCGAACCTCTCACTATTTCTCCCGTGGCTTCCTTGTCTGCCTGCCTACGCCTTCCCTTGCCTTCGGGGTTGGTGAGCGAGCTCGGGATCAGTTGGCGACTACACACCCAGAGGTTGTTGTCCGAGAATTATTTAGGCCCGCCCCTTTCTTCCTTCCACGCCTTCTTAGACTCGCCTCGCCTCCCTTCTTTGCTCAGTCTTCTCGGATCTCCGGCTCAAATTCGTCTCCCGAATCCCCAGTTCCAGGTTCTCGGAGGAGGGGGGGAAACCATGGGCAGCTTCGCCAAGCTGGCCAAGAGGTGCGTGGAGACGGAGGCGCCGGTCATGGTGAAGGTGAGACAGACCTCCCCACCCCACCTCGTCAACAATCTCCTGCCTTTATTATCCCCAATTTCTTGTCTTATTTGGTGGCTCCTTTTTCTTCCAGATACAAGAGCTGCTTCGAGGGGCCACGGATGTGATGTCGCTTGCGCAGGTAACCCCTGCCTGCAATTCTTGGCGTATTAACCTATCATTGTGTTTGTTCCTGTGTTGTTTGGGAAGATTCTAGGCGATAGGATTACGGAATGGAAAGAAAGATAAATGTAAACCAAAATGGATCAGCGAACTCTATCTTATCTGTAAATCTTTCAACGTGTAAGTTAATTCATGAGTAGGTTACAAATGACAACTTAATATGTTTCAGATAACACGACTATGGACTATATATATCATACGCTATTTAAACAATGATTATATAATATCAAGCATGGAGGATTGGAGATTGATAAGTACTCCCTCCGATCCATATTAATTGCCGCTGATTTTAGTACAAACTGATTAATTGTCGCTGGTTTAGTACAACTTTTATTTCCCTGGTTAGGTTTGTACTAAATCACTTTGTACTAAATCAGCGGCAATTAATATGGATCCGAGGGAGTATGATTTATGCCCCTGGTTAGGTTTCTTAAAATGGTGTTTGTGCAAAGTGATACACCACATATCTGTTTGTAACAGAAGTGTACCTGATGTTTTCCTATCAAAGCGAGCAGGTCATGCGTATTTACCAGAAATCGATCCATTGTCTTCTTGTAATCTTGGGCAGATCTTGACTGTAGGGAATTGTTTATTGGCAACCTCCTGAGACAGCCCTGAACAAGGTCAAGGAAATTGTATGGGAACCAGCAACCAGTAAATATGGTGCTGATGATGGCCTTCCCGAGCTTCGAGAAGCACTTCTCGAGAAGGTACTTCTTTTCATCTGGAGTTATATATTGACTTATCATTGGATCATGTCCCCATGCTAAGCCTTGCACACAAAGCCGTTAGCATGCAAGACAAAAACACCCATGTGCCTTCTGCTAACCCACTGTCATGTGAGTTTTTTACTAGGCTAGAGGTATTTGATCTTAGTGCTGGGAGTAATAGCATGAATTGCACTTTATCAATCCAAAGTATGTTTTTCTTCTCATATACTTAGTTGATTAAAGGATATCAGTATGCCATGTGTTTATGATAACTATTTAACTGAGAAAAAATTGATTTTGGGGAACCCTCTGAAGATGTGGTCCAGAAAGTTATAGAATCGAAGCACCACTTGGATTTCATATGCAATGCTTTGCTATCGTTTATCAGCTTTCAAAATCATGAGCTAAATTGTTCCTTTGTATTAAACCTTCAATGCTTACTTAACTGTTTGTTGCTTATTGGGTTAAGATTGTTGTTGGTAATGTTTGAAGGTGAAGGAATACTATTATTTAAATCAACTCTTGTTAGCCCTATCCTTATTTCTGTACATTGTCTTCTTGGCGCTATGAACAGTTAGTGTATCCTTTGCTGATGTTTTAGGAATTGTTTGCAGCTTCGCAGAGAGAATAAGCTAACCAAGTCATCTGTTATGGTGACCGCTGGTGCAAATCAGGTAAAACCTGTTACTTTTCATCTGGTTTATCACAGCTTTCTCGTGCCTCTACTTTTTTTGCATCATTTAGCTGTCAGACTATATGTTATTGTCCCCAATTCATCTCCTGTTTTAGTTCTATGATGAAATACCTGTTTACTTCCCTGTATGGCTGCTACACTAAATCTTGTTTTACAACTAGGTTTGTCTAATAAAGTGATCTCTTACATTGGTTTCTTTTGTGTTTTGGCAGGCTTTTGTAAACCTGGTTCTGACCCTTTGCGATGCTGGTGATTCAGTTGTCATGTTCGCACCATACTATTTCAATTCCTTCATGTCATTCCAGATGACTGGCGTCACTGATATATTAGTTGGTGCTAGCAATCCCAAGACTCTTCATCCTGATGTTGGTAATATGACTAACATACCTAATGTAAAATAAATTTCCGTACTTAACTTATGAGTGCAATGTACTTTAGATTATTAGATCAAGTGCTGACATAAGCCTTTGCTCTTTATGATCTCTATATGTGGTCCAAGAAAAATTTATACGGGTCAATTGATTTTTCCTTTTGGAACAATGAGCTCCCTTGTCGATTTCTATTATAGAAACTTCTCGATTGAAATTTAATTTGTTTGGGATGCATATTTTACACTGCACATAAAAATGCAGATTGGTTGGAGAAGGTGCTGAAAGAAAATAACCCTATCCCTAAACTTGTTACTGTTGTCAATCCGGGAAACCCATCTGGAGCTTTTATTCCCAAGCCTATGCTACAGGTTAACTCTCTCCCCTCCCTCCCTCACTCGCATGGGCTCTCTTGTACACCTGCACACACCTGCACACCCGACATGGAGTTGGCATTTGTTATTTCTAATATTGAATTGTCATTTCAGAGAATTTCAGACCTGTGCAGGAATGCTGGTGCATGGCTGGTGGTTGACAACACCTATGAGTAAGTTATACTGATACACTTGCATTTGTTTGTTAGTGCTTTCTAAAGCTCCTCAATCCTCTCTCATATTTAAACTTTTTTCAACGAAGTGCAGACATAATGTTTTATGCGAAACAATGAGTCACACCTGAATATTGCCACCTTAAATCATGGTTACAGTTTAGGAGGACTGGTTATTATGCAAACTAAATGATACAAAAATGACTTACAGAATACAATTTTAATGTGAATGCGTAAGCTTTTTTGGAATACATCAGAATGTAAAATGCCATTTAGCATTGTCTTTAAACATAAGTGGATAAGCTAATTAACTACTAATGATATTGGTAGAGATTCTGAATAAAGCTAATGCTAATGAACAGATCTAAGAGAGTGGACCTGCTAAGATAAGGGATCTATGCTGTGTAATGGTTTGTCAAATTCAGTTAGACTCTCCTGCTCATAAACTTCGGAAAGTCCTCCTTCTGGCAACAACTCTAGCAGAAGGGTTGACGTTTTGGGTCATACTACACTAACAACCCGTCTGTCCCCCACCCCTCGCGTTGAAGCGCATCTTGGCCTCATTGGTGCCTGTGACATTTGGCGGCAATAAGCTTGTCTTCCACCATCCATTCATGCATGTAGCATTGCATGATTGCCTCCTTGTCCTGTATTGGGATGCTAGTGATTTTCATTTGCAGTATTACCACCATGAGCCTCGCTTGGTTGATCCACAATGCCTTAAGCAGGTGTGAGGGAGGTGGGAGGCACATCTATCGTTTGAACTTTGTAAAAAAAGGTACACCTTTTGATGGTGTGAAAAATAAGCCTTCCAAATCACTCAAAGGTCGGTTAACTAACAGGTTAACCTTTAGGAGAGCGTTTTAAAAGCGAGGGGATGAGAATGAGCCCGAATCCCATGTTGAGTGATTAGTAAAGGAATTCCCCTTTCAGCCTCCAGAAAGCAATCCCAGATTTGGCTTCTTATTGGGCAGCGTGATGACCACTAAGTGGCATCGGAAGGAACAGGATCTGTCCGTAGACCTGTGATCATGCAATCAATATTTGGTTTATTTCTCCAACTTTGTCCTTTGTCTACATCGCATATCGTGTCTACATCTGTACTTGACTGGCCGTTTTACTATTTTCTTTCCCTGATATTGACGATTCTTCGCTCGTGAATTGCACTAGTAATATTTTTACTTGACTGACACGTGTGACCCAGTCAAGTCTTGTATACTTAAGCATTTGATGTGGAGACGTTCAATTCCCCTATATTTTTTAGGCAATTTGTACTATACAGTGCTTGTGTTTCATACATATTCTGAAGAATATTGTAAAGAATAGAAACAAAATATGTCATCTTTTGCAATGGTTTTAGATTCATTACTGCACAGAAAATGGCTAATCTTCTACGTTCTATAAATAAATTCTGTGTGGTGCCTGTAGTTCATTTATAATATTTACCTTTGGCTATTATGTAACTTAGATCTTGAACTCAGTTACAAAATTGGTTGGTCTTTTCCAGGTACTTCATGTATGATAAAATGGAGCACTACTGCCTAGAGGATGATCATATTGTCAACCTTTTCTCGTTCTCAAAGGCTTATGGCATGATGGGGTGGCGAGTAGGATACGTAAGTGTACCATGCTCTTTTCTATCTTTTGCTTATGCTTCAATTCTGTTATAGGACTGAATACTGAACCTTTTCGGTTTCATATATCCTGTCCTGCACAAGTACTTTAATTGTTACTAAGCCAATACTTTTGGACCAGTGAATGCATTATTTATAAGTAACCAAAGCCGCTGTGCAATCTGTGTAAGTAAGAAGATGACCAGTTAGTCTTACAAGATCTGATCAATTGGCTGCTGCAGATTGCATATCCAAGTGAAGCCGATGGTTTCCACGCGCAGCTCCTTAAGGTGCAAGATAACATACCTATCTGTGCTTCCATCATCGGGCAGCGCCTGGCTCTATACTCATTGGAGGCCGGCCCAGAGTGGATCAGGGAAAGGGTGAATGATCTCGTGAAAAACCGCGAGCTGCTTGTGGAAGCAATGTCTCCCCTTGGTGAGGATGCTGTCAAGGGTGGGGAGGGTGCCATCTATCTCTGGGCTAAACTACCAGATAACTGTTCAGACGACTTTGAGGTTGTCAGGTGGCTCGCGACCAAGCACGGCGTCGCAGTGATCCCCGGGAGCGCCAGCGGAGGCCCCGGATACATCCGTGTTTCTTTTGGAGGACTGAAAGAAGAAGACACAAGGCTCGCCGGCGAGAGGCTAAGGCGGGGATTGCAAGAGCTGGTGACCGATGGGATGGTACAGTAACAACAGCCCACCGTATGTAAGACAGTAAGAGTACATTTCTACATTCAGATCACACAAGTCCGATTTTTTCGACGATATGATTCTGCTGGGATTAGTTCATTCAGAGGAGCAAAAGCACCATATATCCAAGTCTTTTGTATCTTACAGAATCACCATGCTGGAGGTGCCCAATAGGAATGGCAATTGGTGTAGTGAGAATTGGGGCAAAATAAAAAGCCATCCAGCCCCGTGGTGTCGTAATTCTCTGTTCGGTACTTCCTGCTGTTTAATTTACCCTCCCCCCCCCCCCCCCCCCCCCCAGCAACTGTACACAAGTGTAATACGACAATTATAAGGTGTTTTTACACGCTTTCCCCGAGTTGTCTGTGTATCCTGTTCTTGGCTGGGCTTGCAGTTTCGTCAGGGCCTGGAAACTGAAAACACGGCAGTTTCTATAGCTGACAGAACTTTGTTCCCCCCCCCCCCCCCCCCCCCCCCACAAAAAAAACTTGGTCGTTTTGCTATGCACGCCTCCAAGAAAACTTGGTCGTTTTCTTCTTTATCGAGTTCTGTTTTACTTTAGTTCTTCACAGCTCTTGCTGGTTTCAAAGAATTTGTTAAAACCCATGGTCGATAATTTTGATCCTACACTGACAGGACCAACAAGTGCTTACTGAACATGAATGCTCGTGAGCACCAATGCAAATCCATGTTTGCAAGAAAAACATGTTGCAATCCCAACTCAACTAATGAATAAATGTTGTTGTGCCCTCTGAAAAAAATGGTAATGTTGTTGTACTCTTTAAGTCTACAGTGTGATAATTCTTTTACCAAGAAGAGATGTTCCTGTAAAGGGCATACAGATTGTCCCCTGAAAAGTGGTTGCAGATCCAGTTGCCTCTACATGGTATGATCCCATGACGCTGAGGCGTCAGGGCTTGCTTGGGCCATACATACATGTAGGAGTATCACTTTCAGTCCGTTTCATCGTACGTACGTGTACGCACACTGAGCGGTCACAGCGACACGCTATCTGCATGCTCGTGACATCAACACCGTTCCGTGATGGGAAAAGGCCAATGGTATTTTCCGTCTCTGGGAAGGAATTAAGAGGCAAAAATCACAGATTTGACCTGAGGCAGAAATCAAATCACAAACTGACTTGTTCATGAAAAATTTTCACTCTGCTGACCCTTTGGTGTGGCGCCCGACAGCTGGGCGCCGCACCCTACTGTGCAGCGCCTCTCCCTTAGGCGTCGCACATCCTGCCAGCGTGGCAGCCCTGGTCCAGTTGCGGTCCCACACGCACCTGTGCAGCGCCTAAGAGCTAGGCGCCACACTTTGACGTGCAGCGCCTAGCCCTTGGGCGCTGCACAGTGACTTAAGCACGGCCGCCCCAGCCCGACCAGGCAGTTCTTCGTCTCTCCGCTCTCTGGACAGAGAGCAGCGGCGGCGGCGGCGCCCCCATCTAATCCCCCCACATCTCTCTCAGATCTGAAGATTTGATCCGTGGATTCGATCCCCAATCCATCCTACTAGGTAAACTCTTCCCTTCTCTTTCTTTTGCTCCGTAAATTTGTTGCCATTCTAGAGATTTGTCCATGATTTGATGGAACCCTTGATTTGTTTGGTTTGCTCGATTTAGGATGTGTATTCATATTGGTAGTACCGTAGTGTTATTTATTAGTTCACAATATATGATTCTTGTTGTTGAAACCCTAGATTGTTTAGTTTTTTTAGATATATATGAGATGCCTATTTTTATAGATAACTATGAGATGTTGATTTTTGTAGACATATATGAGAAGTTTGTTTAGATATATATTAGATGTTTAGTTTATTTCAAATATTAGATGTTGAGTTTATTTGAAATATTAGATGTTTAGTTTATTTGAACACATATGACATATTCATTGTGTGAGAAGGAGATGTTGAGATTCTTGTAGTTGAACACATGTTATATGTTTAATGTATACCGATATTTGAGATGAAGATGAACTTTTATATGTTTATTGTTTAAAATTGTAAGGATGGTTTGGCTTCTGGACGATGTCTACGGCGTGCAACACCGGGCCTACATGATGCGCGAGAAGGATAAGGTAATAATGAGTAATCTAAATATTTTGCAAATTTGCCTTTAGTTGAAATTTACATGCCCTAAGATTTGTCATTACTTGTTTTTTGCAGAAGCTTGAACCTCTGAAGATTCGGTATCACGGGGTCTCTGGTCCTGCCATGCCTTACGATGAGCGGTACACACCGTACATCAAGCAGGCAGGACTACTCCCGTGGATTCTGTTGGTCAGCCGGTCCACGCCGAATCTGAACGCTCCACTGGTGTCCGCTCTTGTTGATCGGTGGAGGCCAGAGACCCACAGTTTCCATCTTCGGACCGGGGAGATGACCGTGACGCTCGAGGATGTCTCGTTGATCACCGGTCTTGCTATCGACGGGAGGGGTTGGCTTCGAAATCCACGGTCAAATACTCCGGATCTGAGAAGGATTTGAGAGGGGGAGAGAGGAGGGCAGAGGGGAGGCACTGAGCTTCGGGTTTGTGTGGAGGGTGGGGTGTGTGGGGTGGGGATGGGTGGGAGGGAGTTGGTGCAGCCTAATAAATGTCCAGGGGTGCAGCGCCTAAGGAAAAGGCGCCACACTACACAGTGCAGCGCCTCTTCTTTAGGCGCTGCACACCTGGACATTCCAGTCCAGAGAGCACCAGGAGCGTTCACAAGGTCAATGACACTCTTGCCGTACTTGAATGCGGCTTGCTTCGCCTTCCATGCCTTGCCATACTTCACCTTGTAATGAAAGATGGCTTTCACAAGGTCAATGACACTCTTGATGCTCATTGTTGGAAGTGTGGATATTTGGTTGGACAGCCTGTAAGCAATGAACTCGGACGTGAGTTGTCCGTGTTGTTGGTACACAAGCTTGCCATACGCATTCTTGTGCCGGCACATGTGAGTTGGTAGACAACTCACTATGCGCCAAGTGGGACCTCCTTTCCATGGCCTTGCACGCACAATTCATGGACATGTTGGCACTTCACATTTGACCGTGTAACGCACATTCACGTCCGAGTTGGCCACTTTATGTGGACGATAATGTGTAACCGAGTAGTTGTCGAGCCACATCTTCAATTCCAAGAAGGATTGAAACTCACAACCGGGATATATCCCTTTCTTGCCGTCTTCCAAATCACGGTGAGAACTTGGCCTAGCTCCAAGAGATATGCATTTTCCACCATCCACAACGGCTTCATCCGCGAGACTAAGATCCTTGAACAATGGTGTCTTGTGATCCCGCCCGAATACCTTCTTGAATGCTTCGGCCTCCTTCGGTGTGAACCCCTCCTCATCAACTTCTTCATCAGGACCATCGTCATCCGAGTCCGATGCATATGCACGGGAAAAAGAAATGGATTGGTCCATTGTCTCTTGCACATGATATTGGTCGAGATCACCCACATTGTTGTCATGGAGGTCAACTTCTTTGTCATCCTCCTCGTACTCATCATTCTCCTCTTCAAAACCTTCATTTTGGTTGTTTGGAGTCGGGCTCAATGTTGGCCAATCTTCTTGCGTGAATTGAGGTTCACTCATTTGATCTTGGTTCATGGGTGGGGGAGTGCTAGCAACCAACGGGGAGGGGTTCCGGTTCAAGTCTAAATTCAAAGTAGACTCAACCTTCTTGGAGGCAAATAACTCAAGAGCCTTGTCTAGAGATTCCGCAACCGTCTCCTTGTATGCAACCCAACGTTGCTCGGAGTTCACACGCATTGTCTTCCAACGGATGTGCATTCCTAAACCAACATTATGCCTTCCCTCGAACTCAACAACGTCACTTGGGTCCATCCAATTCAAATCTTTCCTCACTTGTTTCAAAAGCTCCGCATAGCTAGGACTACTCTCAAACACCATGTCAAGCTCATCCGGGTCCGTCTCAACATTGCCTTTCAAAAAGGCCTCTTTATCCACATGATGAACATAAACACATGTTCTCCCCATCCCTACAATAATCAAAAACACACATATATCAAGTAAATACTTAAGAAAAATATTTGCACACATATGCCCTAACATATATATGAATTAATAACCCTAACCCCCACATAACAATAACCACAACCCTAACACCAACATAACCCTAACACCAACATCAAACACACATAACCCTAACCCTAGCATACTATGGAAGCCTAAACAACCCAAATTAGCAAAGAAATATAACATCATTCAACACAAATTTCCAAATCCTATCAAAATCTAGGGTTTCCCCAAACTAGCAAGATTTGAGCAAATGTGACAATTCCTATGGATGAAAACGAGGGGATCGGAGGAGATTACCTTAAGAGAGGGGTTGGCTTCGAAATCCACGGTGTGTGGCGGATTTGCAAGATTTGAGAAGGATTTGAGAGGGGGGAGAGGGGAAGAGAGGAGGGCCGCAAGTCTAAGGGTTTGGGTCGGGTGGGGGTGTGTGGGGTGGGGGTGGGAGGGGAGAGAGGGTGGGGCCAGCCCAAGTGAAACACAGACTGTGCAGCGCCCAAGAGCTAGGCGCTGCACATTACAGGTGTGTGGCGCCCAGATCTTAAGCGTTGCACAGGTGCGTGTGGGGCCGCAACTGGACCAGGGCTGCCACGCTGGCAGGATGTGCGACGCCTAAGGGAAGGGCGCTGCACAGTAGAGTGCGGCGCCCGGGTGTCGGGCGCCACACCAAAGGGTCAGCAGAGTGAAAAATTTTCGTGACCAGGTCAGTTTGTGATTTGATTTCTGCCTGAGGTCAGATATGTGATTTCTGCCGAATTAAGAGCCGTCCTTTTCCTCCCTGCACTTATGGAAAGAAGCGTGAGCGCGATGTGCTGCAGCGGCGCATCAATGGCGTGAGAACGACTGGAAGAGACATAGCAGCATCAGCATCAGGGTAGCAGCAGGTGCACCGGAGAAGTATGGTACTAGAAACACACATGTTTCAGTGGCAGAAACCATTATCTTTTTCTTTTTTTATACAGTAGCTAGAACCATTATTATCTAAACATAAGAAGGTGGTAAAAAAAGTTAGGTTGGTGTCCAAAACAAGCCTACCTATCGGTTGCCTTGCTGTTCGTTGCTAAAGTTTGGGCATGCATGCCACAAATGGCAGCTTGCTCACTTTGCTTCGTTTTTCTTGCCAACATTTGACCAAACCTTGGCTACCTAAATTCACTTTATTTTGGTTATTGGTTGTTCTTGCAAAATTTTGGCTACCTAGGCTGACTCTTTTATGGGGGTAGGTTGGTGACGAGATCAAACATACACCGAAGGCCAGCGATAATAGTGGTACGCGCAGTGGTCAGGTCACAGCAATGGTTGCAACAGCAAAGGGCGACCACGAGCACGAGCAGGTGGACAGGTCAGGTCAAGCAAGAAAATGTTTTATTTCGCTGTTGTTGCCGTGTCCATCAGGCGCATTCAAGCCGTGACGGAAAAAGGCTACTACTACCACGCTAGCCAGCCACCGTGAGTAAATGGGCGCACAGGAAAGCAGGTGGAGAAGAGAAGCACTGCAGCTGCCGCGATTCAATGCCATCAAAGCCCCTGAATTATGGGGTGCGGCATGTGTTAGCCCAACTCCACCGCGCGATCCCAAACGGACGTTTGGATTGGGTCGAATCTGTCCCTTTCGAGCGCCGATGGGTACGCCCGTGTCCGGCTGTGTCCAGTGGGTCGTGCGTGCGCCCATCGCGCGGCCGTACCCGAAATCGTGTCCGGCGTGGACGGGATTAAAAATAATAATTAAATAACTAAAAAAGCAAATAAACTCATCTAAAAAAACATAAAACATAATATGGGTTGGCCACAAAACGGCCCAGTTTCAACGGCCACTTAAAAGGCCTAGATTCATAATTAACATAATAAGAAAATAAAAAAAACTCCTCCCGCGCTCCTGCCGCGCTCGTCGGTGCCGTGGCCGTCGCCGTCTTCATTGGCCGTCGGTGTCGTCGTCGTCGCTGACGAGGTCGACGTAGTCCGGCGGCGTCCAGAGGTGGGCAGGCGGTGCGTGGTGGACGGGGGCCTGAACGGCCGGAGGTGCCTGCACCACCTCCTCACGCGGCGACGCCTCCCGCTCCGGAGTGGGGCACCAGTTCACGCCCAGGTCGGCGGCCATCTCCGGCGCAGTGCACGACCAGCCCCACCCCTGGCCCAGGAGCTTCTCGAACGCGGGCAGGTCCTCCTCCATCGGCTCCTCCGTGGCGGCCGCCGTGACGGCCGCCAGCTGCAGCTCCGGAAAGGCGACGTCCCCGGCGGCAGAGAGGGCCATGGCCTCCTCCAGGCCGTCCCACTGCCGCTCGTCGTGCGTGTTCATGGAGTCGTCCATGACACGCTGCAGGAGACGGGCCTCCTCCTCCGCTGTCATGCGAGGAGGGGGAGGGGGCGACGGAGACGAGGAAGGCGACGGCGTGGGCGTCAGGCCGCGCACCCGCGTACGCCCGCGCGGCTCTGCACGTGGCCTCCGCGGCCCCGGCACGGTGCCGGCGAAGTAGGACGCGCGCCGCACGTCGTGCTCGTCCTGAAGCCATGTGTCCCAGAGCGGCGAGTCGGGGGCGTACCTGTGGTCGTAGTACAGGTCGTCGGGGAGGAGGCGGCGGCGGCGGTTGATCTCATCGCGCCGTGTACGGCCGGTCGCCAGCACTGGCGGGATGGGGACCTAGTCCGCGGAGAGGTGCCACCCGTTGGGGAGGTGGGCGTCGCTCCACGGGACCGGCGTCCTCGTCTCCCAGTACCTCCGGCACACGTCCGCGCAGATGTATTGCCGGTCGCGCTCGCCGGAGGGCCGAGGGGCAATGGTGAAGGGGGGCGACGTGGGGGCTCGACGGGAGGAGCGCGGCGGAGACGCGGGCTCCTCCTTCTTCACGAAGCCGTGGCGGCGCCCCGAGGAGGAGCCGGCCTCGCGGTCGTGCTTGCCCTTGCCGTTCCAGAAGCCCATGGCGAGGCGGGCGGCCGGCGAGCTTGAGGAGGAGGCGGGCTAGGGTTTCTGCGCTGTCGGGGTTCGAGGAGGCCGCTGGGTGGCGTGGGGCAGTGTGGATGACGACCCGTCCACGCTTCCCACTTAAAGAAGGACGGCGACTGCTCGACGTGCGGATGACAGGTGGGGCCGCCCGCTCGTGCGCATTGATGTGGGCGGGTGGGAGGTAGGTGGCCGCCTGCCACGCGGCCCCGAAGCGGACGAGGCGCACGTCCGTTTGGTGTCCGCCGCGACCCAAACCCGGCGCAAGTTTGCGCTCGAAATGGGTCGGCCGGGACACAAAACGGACAGAATGGGTCCGGACCGTCGCGCGCTGGGCCGCCTCCTTTGTCCCTTTTGTCCCAAACGAACAGGACTGGACAGGATGGAATCGTGCGGTGGAGTTGGCCTTACCAGTAGAGTTTTTATTTATTATGAGGTGGGGCGTGTGTAGCGTACTGCAGTGGCCTGCGGACGGACGGACGTAGCAAAGTGAGCAAGGTCAAGGTCAGTCAACCGCTGCCAATACCCCCAACAAACTTCCTCATATAGTAGTTGTACTAAAACTCTTGAGCAGAATTGTGGGCTAATCTACAGGGACAAGGAAACAAAACTTGTGTGAGCAGAATGCGGATGCGCCAACTTCCTCAAATAGTACTTGTTCTAATACTAGCAGTACTAACACGCTTGAGCAGAATTGCGGGCTAATCCACAGGAACAAGGAGACACCAACAGTCGTGGAGCAAACTGCAGATGCATCCAGAGTGAATAATGTATGTACATGTTCACGTGCTGATGCTGGCATTGGCAATGGCAACCATTTCGAGTTGGTTGGATGGATGGTTGGTTGATGACCACCCCTTTGTCGATCGGCCGCGGGCATGCAAACTGCTGTTTGTATGTATGCCGAGTTGCCGACTCACTGTGTACAACCCACATCTCTGCGGCGATCTGGGTGGGGTACCTGGCCTGGGTAGGCAGGATCGATCAAACCAGACCGTTACTCCGATCATTTTGTTCCGCGGCCTGGCGGATGTGATTCCGACGCGAGTCGAGGGTTCGACGGGATACGGTGGCGCGTCAATATTCGTCGAGGGAGCCCATGGGCGTGCGGGTTCTGACTGGTAGATATGGTGGACGGCGGCATCACAGAATCAGTTACACTTTTTTTTAGAGAAGGTCATGACTTATTATAAACGTTCACCAGAAATACAAAGCACCCTAGACATACCAGAGGTAGAACGAGCCGTCATGTCCGCTCTTTTGCCGGATACGACATGACCTTGTCGATGATGGCCGAAAAGTCTTTGTGCACGTGCTTCTTAAAATCAATGCCCCATAGATGAAGTCTCGCCATTGAACCAAAACGCCTAGAATCAAATCTCATCGTTTTGAACGCACAAAAAACAATATTCTCACTGCCTACGGAGACAACAGACGCGTTTGGTAGCCTGCATTAGGGCGGGCCAGGCCCGCGCGGGATGAAAATGGGCCGTTTGGATCCCTATGTTTACTGTTGGGCCCGCATAGCACGAACCTGAAAGCACCCCTCGGGCAGGCCCGCTAGGAAAGGCCAAATCGGCCGTTTCCAACAAGCCAGGCTCGAGCGATGCATGGGAGGCTCGAGCGATGCAGGGGAGGGGAACGCCGCGCCGCGTCGCACAGGGAGGGAGATGGCGGGAGCGATGGCGCATCTTCGAAAAAGCGGCGGGACGAATTCGAGTCACCGCCCGCCGATTCGGCCGCCCTATATATCGAGGGTGACCGCCGCGGCAAAACTCCCGCCACCATTTCCCCCCTCTCGAGCTTTCCCTCCGGCGAGGATCCACTTCGACGACGAGTTAAGTGGCGCATCTACTCCGGCGACCGGTTGACTGCGGTGGCGGGTCGACTCCTCCTCCTCTCCGACGTGCCAGGCACCTCCTCCGCGTCCGTTCCGATGGCGTCTGTAAGTTCAATCACCACCTCCTCTCTTATAGTTCTAGCTAGATCCGTCCATGTGCTAGGGTTAGGCCGTCCGATCTGTTTGACGGTGATGTTGTAATAGCTAGTTGTGATGGATTTGGATCATGCTATGGGTTGTTTTCATGTGGGCAAGTGTTGGTAGCTAGTGGTCATGGATGGATCGGTGGTATGCTAGTGTGCAAGTGTTGAACGAAGATCATCCATGTGTCCATGATTAGTGCTCTGTTCTCCATGATTAGTGCTCTGTTATGTTGTGGTATGCTTGAGATGTGGTATGCTTGTGCATGTGTTACTGCTAGCTTGATCTGTCCATGATGTACTGCTAGTTCGATTTGTCCAAGATGTACTGCTAGTTCAATCTGTCCATGATGTACTGCTAGTTCCTACTATCCATGTGTAGTGTCTCGTGGTGTTGATGATGCTTACGTTTGTAGGACATGACCACGCAAACGCAAGAGTTTAGTCAGGCCATCGTGTTGACCGAGAGACAGTTCCCGTCGTCCTACGTCGAGGACTCCCAGCCTCCTATGGACCAGATGCCTCCTGATTCAGAGGTTTTTGAGGTGCCGCCTTCAGTTCCTCCATTTATACTGGCTCAACCCAATGTTGTTGCTCATGCTGCTGCTCAAAAGGTAGCAGCAAAGGAGAAGAAGGATGGCAGGGGGAACAACATGAAATGGCAGTCGTTCCTCTCCACTTTTGTGCTTAACAAGATGTGTGAGATCATAGCTAGTGGGGTGAGGACTGACAAGGGCTTCAAGGAGGTGCACTTGAACCTTGTTGCAAAACAGGTGTTCAACTTCTGTGGACAGGAGGTCACCACGACCCAGGTGTACAACCACCCGAGGAAGTGGAGAGAAAGGTGGATCATCGCGTACAAGCTCAGAGACCTCAACAATGCTTCATGGGATGAGGACACTTGCTCGACCTTCTGGAGGCAGAGCACTACCAAGGCCACGTCGTGGTTATCTCACAAACCATGCCATTCTAACAGACCAGCAGTTCAAGTCTATGAACCATTACCATATAACTAACCTCTCCGCCCTATTTCTTCTTAGGCTCACCCCAAGGACGCAGATTTCCTCAACACCCCTATCCAGAACTACCACCAGATGCAGCAGACCTTCTCCTTCGGGCTGGCAACCAGCAAGCATGCCATGGGCTCTGATCAGCCGCTGGGCTCGCTGATGCCGGAGTATCCAGACACCCAAGAGTCAAACACCATCAACGTTGATGCTCCTGAGAAGGATGGTGAGCATGTTCATGTGCTTGATAGGAAGAGGAAGCAAGCAGACTTCATGGAGGAGAGGCTGAGCGTCTTCAGCAGCAGGACTGAGGCAGTGAAGGAGATGGCCACCGCCATCAGGGAGAGCAAGAGTGTGGATGTCCACCTTCATCTCTATAGCGCCGTCATGGAGTAGAATGGCTTCAGCCCAGAGGCTCTCATGGTGGCTCTCAGCCACCTATTGGACAAAAAAGCCTAGGGTGTTGGGTTTGTTGCCATGGGAGTAGCCCATAGGCTGCTCTGGCTAAGGACCTGGCTGGGCAAGCACAACTACTAGTGCTGCTTCTGCTGGTGGCAACGACGTGCATGATCCTTGACGACGATGGCGACAAGGACGACGATGATGACGATGAAGTAATTTTGTGTAGTTAGGGCTTGAAAACAACTTTATGGTCTGTATATTTTGGTGAGGTGGTATATACTAACCCCTCACGGTGATCCTCGTGGTGATCAGAACTTGCGGTGGTAGGATGACACCCTCTTTTGGATGTGGTGGTAGGATTACACCAAAATAGTGCTAGGTTGAACTTGCTATGATCATGCATGCTTACTCCTAGAGTTCTTCATTGCTTGTTGTTTGTGTGTCCCAATGCTTGTTGCTTGAACTTATTGCTTGTTTGCACTGCCAGGGCAAGTGGTATGTGATGTTTGAAGGTAGGGTTCCAGGGGTTTACAGTTCATGGGAAGCTTGCAACAAACAAGTTTCAGGGTACAATGATAGCAACCACAGAGGAGGGTTTAAGACTAGGCAGGCGGCAGAAGATGCTTACTCCAAGTATGTGCGAGAGCATTCATGCAGCAAGGTTGAGGTTGGCAAGGTGGATCGACCATTTGGGTTGAAGAACTTCATCATCTTCGTCCAGTTCATCGCCATAGCAGTGTTGTGACGTTGTTGTGCTCGGTGTGATCGTGTGTAAGGTGTAGTAGTATTGGTAAGCCCACCAAGTAGGGTACAAGGTGAGCACAACTCTATACTCGTATGTAACCAAACAACATGCACCCGTGTGAGCACATACAATGCGAGAAACCAAATGCGGTGCGTAGAGGCATCGTTACAATGCAGGGAGAGGACATGCAACAACCAAACTAAGTGCAGATGTTAGCTTTTGGCCTGTATTTGTCAGCCAGGCACAACTGGGACAAGTATGCAAAAGGGCAAAAAATGATGCAGGTAACCAAACACGCCCAACATTAATCTATGCCGGAGTTCGGTAGAATTTGTCTCGGCCGGCAGACTCGATGAGGATCAGAGCCCAAAAGACCAACTTCAAGATGAAGCACCAACATCCTCCACAATGCCTCACATGAAAAAACTAAATGATCTTAACTTAAACTACTATCAGGACTGAGGCACCAGGACTCCCCTCCCCCGCTGTCAGCCACCGGAGTGGATGACGAAGGGCAAGCATGTTGACGAGTTCACGGCTCGTCGTCGGAGTCTGGAGGGAACCAAACTTTTCCCTAGCTACCATCGTAGGAGGGGAATGAATAGATTAATTCGGCAAGACTTAACGAGCGTGCACTTTCACGGGTGAAAATCCTTGGTACTGGCACGGATGAGCTCGTGTTCGATCTTCGTTGCAGGTGCCGAATTTGGGTGCGGGGACACTCAAGGCCTAGGGCGGTAGTGGGTAGGGGTGCGGTGTCGAGATGGCTTTGCGTGGAGGTTTCGACGTCAACAAACTCCCGGAGTAAGCGGGGACTGGTTCAGTGAGGCTGGGAGGGCCCATGACAGGCGAAGGCTTGACCAGATGGTGGCAGCGATAAAGGAATTTTGGGTCATCGTTGCAAATGGAAAACTCATGCTGCCTAAATTTCATGAATTGAGACGTTTTTGGGTAGATGTAGTTTTGCCCAATAGTTCCAACTAGCAGGGTGTTTTTTTAGCTCGCCCCAGATTTTTGTATAACTTAAGGGTTATTGAGGACTGATTAGACTGTGTTATCTCCTAAAATTATAGTTTAAAAAATTAATATTTTTTGGATATATTAGAGTTGTCCTTATACTATCATAGTCGATAGAGACTAACACGTAATTTTTTAAATGAACTTTTTTCCCTAAAACAGGTAGTGTCATTTTTTTAGAATTAAATCTCGAGACGAGCCTGACTTTGGAGTAACAAAGATATTAACCGGTCATGAATTACATGGCCAACAAGCAATAATGGTTGAAAGATACAAATGAGTTTACTAATTGGCTTACAATGCAACACCCACTAAAAGCACACAAAGTAAAACAGAGTCGATGTCTGCCACACTCCTGCACCAAAGAGAGCCTAGCAGAAGAAGCATCAAGGATTAGCCTACTGCCTGAATGGATCATGGTCAAGCCTGATCCGCGTGACTGGAGACACCCAACACATGCCTTCCCTAACACCAAAGAGGGTCCCCATCCAAAAGAGCTTAGTGGTTCCCATACAATGTGTGCACCTTAACTTAAGCATGGCCCTTGTGAGGTTGATGGCAACCGGGGCATCCTTCCCCATGAAGTACTTGGGCCTTCCCCTCTCAATGTGGCAACTAAAGAGAGTTGATTCTAATTCCTTGATGATAAAGTGGCTTATAGGCTTATTCCATGGGGGGTCAAGGAATCACCTCCATGTGCCGAGGGGTTCTTGTCAAATCGGTGCTCACCTCGCAAGTGGCGTATCACATAGCTTCTCTTATCCCATCATCGGGCACAATTCACAACATCAACAAAATTTAGCATGCTTCCCTTTGGCTGGGAACAAGAAAGACTTCCAAGGAGAAATGCAAAGTCTGTTGGAGCAAAAAGGTCCTCCCCCTTCCCCCTCGCACTTGGTGAATTGTGGGTCCTGAACCTTGGCATCTTTGCCTGTGCTTTTAGGTTTCGATTGCTTCGGTTTGAATAGAAGGACCCATCAAAGATGTGGGTGGGCATGTACAGTCCTTGTGATGAGGTACAAACATGGAATTCTTCTACTCCTCCACCCACATTATCACAGCAACGATGCTTGTGTGCCCTTCTTGGAAGTCGGTTGACATCGATCCACTCATCTTTGAGCCTTCCACTAGGAAGAATTGGCATGTGAGTGATGCTATGCAGGGAGGACGCTTGGTTGTCCAAGTTCAACCTCCCTCTCCAATTTAACCATGGATCACATTCGACAAATTGTAACCCTTTTGCGTGTACATGCATGAGGTTCATCGTGGTGAGGGCACCGATGAGGACATCATTTGTAAGGACACAATGATTGGGCTATATTCAGAATCTTGGGCCTACAAGGCACATTTTTGGGGTCCAACCTTCCCCCATGCATCACACAGTGTGGAAGGCTTGGGCACCTCCGAAGGTGAAATTATTCTCTTGGTTGGCAATTCGAAACTGTATATGGATGACAGATAGGTAGGAGAAGTAGGGTGGAAAAATTGCGGCTTATGTCTATTATGCAAGCGGGAGAATGAGACCGTGGGCCACCTATTCTACAAGTGCTGGTTTATTGCAATGCTTTGGCGAATGCTCAAAGATTTGCCCTGCCTTGACAACCTCGTCATTCATTAATGGGACGATGCACGTGCCATCAAAAATTGGTGGATCAATATGTCTGATGTCAATGGAACAAATCGGAAGGCCATGGTAACCCTTACCATGCTTGCTTCTTGGACCATTTGGAATGATAGGAACGCTAGATTTTTTGGCATACTAGCACAATGGTCGTGCGTTGCCACGGAGCCATTGGCTTACAAGGTGGTCAAATAACTTTATTGTCCTTGTGGCCGTTGCATGATTTACGATTAGTAAAGATAAAAAGAATAAGGTGAGAGGCATGCAACGTCACCAAATTTAAATGACCATACTAGATTCGGAAGAGAAACTAAAACAAAGATCGATTTTCAGTTGAAGTCACACTTTTATGTTTGTTATTTGTGTCTTCTACAAAAAAAGTTGGTCTCACATAAAAGTAGTGTTTTTATTTATTTATTTATGATAGATCCCACATGTGAGTAAAGTACATTTGTTTATATCCCTCTTAGAAGATTGCTAGTTCAACATGCGGGGATGCGTGTATTTGTTTATTCTAAAAAGTAGTTGAACTCACCATCAACTCCAACCTTTATAAGTAGGAAAGGAAACCCATGCCTCCGACCATCCTTCTCGACACGATCAAGCATGAAGCAAACCTTGGATTATCATGGGTGCGAAGCATTTGGGTATTTTGATGACAGGAGATCAATGCCTTTGTAACCTTTTGAGCTTTGTAAAAGTACTTCTTAAACTTCTTAGTCATTAATGGGCGAGGCAACTCTTATGCCTCTGTTTCGTCAAAAGAATAACATAATAACAATCATATCAAGGTCCCTAGACCACTGAACGACCACTACCGACGGCAGAATGAGTCATTATCTCCACTCCCTTATCGGAGTCGACTTGACCTTGTCGATGATAGCTGAGAAGTCTTCGTGCATGTGCCCTAAGGACCAGCGCCCCATGGATACAGTCTCACTATTTAACCCTTGAATTGATCCGAAACGCTTGGCACCAAATCTCTTCGTCTTGCACACACGACAAGATATCCTAACCTCGCTGCCCCAAGGAGACAACAGAAATCTGTGCTGAAACTCCATCGACTTTGTCTTGACAGGTAGACTCAAAGAGGATCAAAGCCTAGAAGACCAAATCAAAGATGAAGCACCGCCATGATCCACAACGCCGCCCATGCGAGAACTAAAGGACCTTAACCTAAAGTACTAGCCGGACCGAGACACCAGCACTCCCCTCCCCAGTGTCGGTCACCTGAGTGGTAGACAAAGGGGAGATGAGTTGATGGGCTCACCGACAGAGTCTGGAGGTAACATAACTTTGCCCTAGTTGCCGAAGCGGGAGTGGAATGAATAGATTGATTTGGCAAGACTTAACGAGTGTGCACTTTCAGTGGTGAAAATCCTTGATCCTGGTATGGATGAACTCGTGGTCGAGCTTGGTTGCAGGTGCAGAGCTCGAGGTGATGAGGACAAGACATAGGGCGGTAGCGGGTAAGGGTGCGATGTCAAGGTGGCCTTGTGTGGAGGTTTCAATGCCAGCAAACTTCCGAAGCATGCAGGGAACGGGTTTGGTGGGGACAAGAGGGCCCACGACAAGCAGTGATTTGACCAGAAGGTGGCCCGCAATAACAAATTTGTGGGTGGTGGTTGCAAATGGAAAACTCCCCCTACCCCAATTTCATGAACCGGTATGCTTTTTGTATTCTCACGAAAAAAGAGACGTTGTTCTTTAGTTCTACCCGAATTCTTTGGGCATCGTATTGAGGACCGATTTTTGGGCCCCTTTTTAGTAGTGTATATGATTGCCGCACTCCGGCACCAAAGACGGTCAAGGAGAAGAAGCATCGAGGATCATCCTACTATGTGAATGGATCGTGATCAAGCCTAATCCGCGCGACAGGAGACACCCAACACATACCTTCTCCAACGTCAAGGGGAACCCTGTCCCTTGGCCTAGGATAGAAGACGATGCGCCGTAACGGTAGGATTGATCTTTATTTTTGCGAAAAGATTGATCTTTATTCAAACCTCGCAACATCGAAGTATGAGTACTCCTTCAAAATTAATTTTAGAAACTATATTTTTAAGAGAGAAAAGAAAATTATACTAGTTGCGTGTGTCCTAGAAGGCTGAGAGGTTTGCTCGTCCTCTGAAGAAAAAAAACGTGTCCTCGTTTCAGGGCGGGTGGAAACGAATGGCCGGTCCGTCCATACGCAAATGCAAGCGATGCATGATCGTTTGCCCAGGACTCGAGGTTTCCTCCGCATGCAGGCATGCACGGCCAACAGCTTCGGAAGAAATCGCGTGCACGCAGGCGGACACACACAACCGCAACGATCTCCAAATCTGGCCCCTTTGCCACTTGCGCGTTCGGTACCACTCCTGTCGATCGATGTCCTGAGGGACGGATGGAACGCAGTTATTGGCCGATGTAGTGTGCGTACGGGCACTAGATTAAAATCATGGGTCCGACCACGTATTACATGCTACAACAGCTTCATACTACTACCGAGTAGTATTACGGTTACTACTAAATGGAGCCCATGGAGTGTAGTATCATTGAGGTCCTAAATGTGTCCAGACTAACGATAGTGTTTTGCAGGGCATACAGGCAGGTTCCTCGTCGCCCCACTGATAATTAAGGATGGACCTACATGGTTGTGCATTTTCTGCAAAGTCCACTTGTGATTAATTGTAGCATGCGTCTACGGTTGGGGGGAGTAATGAACGACCTCCACGGCTCACTGGCCGGTCCTCTCCGCCGTTGCGTGCACCTCAATTTTCCACCAACCCTTTCTTTTCTTTTAAACGTTTTCAAAGTTGAGTTCTACATCATGCGGGCTATGTTGCCGAGGTAAAATATGAGAAAAATATCATCGGAACAGAGGGGTAAGAACTGGAATAAATTGTTTTTTCGGGTAAAATATCAACTCTCACCTTTTACTAATGGGCTCATGGGTCACTTAGGTTGGATTGTAGTTTCAATCAAGCGAACAATAGGGCTTTCAACAAAGATAAACACAACTTCCAACCAACAAAGAAAGAGCTTTTAGAAAACAACGACGCTCCACCTCCAAACATACTTGGCATCCTTTCAATAGAGCAATGCTATGCATACGATAAATTTCATTCAATTTATGTACGACAAACCATACACCACTTGATTTGGCTTCTTCCTTTAATCTGTATGGCTTGAATTTTGCGTCGTACATGAACCAGACTTCAAACGTCGTATGCGTAGCTATTTTGCTTCCAATACCAAGCTTTCAATAATAAACACTGAACACTATTTAGGTTACACAATTTTTACTAGAACTAAATCTTGCGTCTGAGAGCCATTCAGCTCATATGACTAGGGTTGTCAAATTAAAAAAATGCATCCCCCCCCCCCCCCCCCCCCAATACTAAATGCATCTCCCCCCTCTCGCTCTCTCCCTACCTCCCAAATACAAAATGCATTATAGCTGACATCTTAAACCTGCCTTTTCATATCCCCACGTTTCTATTTGTGTGATACATAGAGCCCTCAAATTTCAACCGCAATTGTGTTCTCAACCAAATAAAGTAAGTCTTTCAACCATAACAAATGAAAATCTCGGTAGAGCAAATATATTTGAACACCACCACACCATTATGTAACCTATAATTTAATTTGATAGAACCCACGATTAAAAAACCAGCCAAAAAAATTCGACAAATTTTGGAGGCCAACAAGGACAAACTGACGACTTCTTACCTCTTGGGAGAAGCGCTAGTTGCTCCTCACCATGACGATTGTGAATGTAGTGCAAGGGTCACATGCATATGTGACAAGTCCACTCGTCCTCTACACGGACGGTGTGACGGTTCGGCGACCTCGTCTTCGTCCCATTCTTGCCCCATGCGGTCGAGGGCGGAGACGACTTTTACAAGGGGGGCATGCCTCAATATTGCATGATTCGTCTCCCCAAATCGAATCATATTGGCACATTCTATCAGCCGGCGTGCTCTTGCTCCGCCTCGAAATCTGCATGTGCCTCCCTGTAGTGGAGTCATACGGGGGTGTTTCTCTCGAGCGCCGACATCTACCATGGTGGTCTGCTTGAATATTTCGTGGGGCGGACGAATGACACATAGGCGGTGTAGCCTTCATCCCAAGCCTCTTTAAGAGTGAGGCGATGTAGAGCACATGGTGCCTACCATGAGAAGCTGTATGGATGGGTCATCTTCTGCCCATACGGGATCTACTGGTAGTCGTGCTTAACATCCCAAACAACGACGTGTGTTTGGGATTAGAATCCAGCCACTCATTGAGGAGGGTGGGATCCTCCAGCGCGGCCTCCTCCATGTCATGACGATCCCACTTCTCCTACTCAGTGATGCTAGTGGCTTCCTTATCGTAGTGTTCGTCCTCCGAGAGCGCAACCTAGTCCACTGAGGGTCAACTAGCATCGTGAAAGTGGAGAGAAATATGAGTTTTGTGAGGCATGTATGGTGGGAGTGAACAGAGAAAGGGTCCGGCCTTATCACAATGGTGGTCGGCGAGAAAGCGTGGCAGGAAGGGCGCGGGTAGTTGGAGCATGACGCCCACCATTAGTTGGTTCTCTTGCCGATGTCATGGCTATCTGGCCGTCTACGCCATTGGCAGGGAAAGGGGCGGTTCGCGCGGTAGGATGAGGAGGTGGGTGAAACTTCCCTCTCGCATGAGTGGTTGCCGGATGGCGCATCTTCCAATCCAAGCACAACATCCTCCAAATAAGGAATATTGCTATCCATAAATTATGGTGATCCGTGGTCGGACAACGACTCTGCTATAGTGGTGTTTTTGGTCAAAATCAACATATTGACGGTTATAATGAATCCTACAACAAGGACGATCCCATCGCATGGGATCCGCGAGGTGGAGGCGGGCGGCGACGAGCAGTTTGCGCTTCGCACCTCTCTGCAACAGCCGCGGATGGACATGGGCAGTAGAGGCCTGCCACACATAGCACACAGCTACGTGCGCTCCGTTGGCCCGAGGCCCTCTCCAACCCCTATATGGCGGCTACTCCTCTGGACATCGGTGGATGCTCGTACCAGTGTCGCGGACGTGGACTCCTGAATCGGAGGCACGAGTCGCATGCCGAAAGAGGCAGCGGGCTAGGGAGAGGGCTCAAATTGTCGAATTGGCAAAAATCGGTGGTATCTGTATCATAGTACTCGCTAAGTTCACGGGCTGAAGTGGCGGCGGCTGCATCTTCCTTCCACCGGGTCCACGGCCAGCAGGCGGTCAATGCGGAGGAGGAGCTCTTCGCGGCAATCTTACGTTGCTCACTGGCCACGGTAGAGATGGACGTTCACCGGCTCCGCCACAAGAATGGTCCGGCTTCGAGCAGTCAGAGCGCGAAGTGGCAGCGAAGGCGGTGGCCGCAGAAAGCTGTCCGGCTGGCAAAACAGCACGGGCATGCCGTCCACCGCATGTCCGACTTCATCTTCTCTCTGACGGCTCCAATGACGACCCCTCACCCCCCCCCCCCCCCCCCAAATTGGGAGAGGAAGGGTATGAATACGGGCATTTGAGAGGTGATCGGTCACTTTCCGAAGACGTATAGGGGATTAGGTCTATCCGGCTGCACAAATGTGCGCGTACAGTACGCGCCCACGTGCTGGACGTGTCACGGACATATATGGCGGCGAATTAGCTAGGTCCACAGCTGTAGACGCTGTGCGTACCGTGCGCGCGCCGATGTGCCCCTAGGCAGCGAGTCCCCGGCGACAAATGCAGGTCCCCCTCCCTCGTTTTCTTCTTTGCGATGAAAGTCCCCGCTCCCTCCTTGGAAGTACTACCATAATGTAGTAACAGTAATCGGATTCCTCCTTGATCCAGTGGTAATTACCAGCTCCGTATTAGTGTACGGTTGTTGCCACTGATTGTCGTAATTAAACTTGGCCGGCCGGTGACTTCAGTATGATCACATCATTGCTTGTAGTCCGCCGAGCAAGAATGAGCTGAGACTTCCCTGTCAGGCAACGTGATACGCGACCATCAGCCATCAATTTGCTAGCTAGGCCTCGTACCGGTACCTCTGCTAGTCTGCTACTCGACTGGCGCGTCTGGCGGTACTGTAATAAGCTGTGAAAAACATCTACGGTTACGACCGGGAACTTCACATGCATCACGCCGTTTGTGCCAACCCCTGTTCATAGTGTCTGCTGGTATATTTACAGCGCCATGTACATACAGCTACTACGTTAATGCACATATATCGACGCACCAAGTTAGCATGAAGTAGCAACTGGCAAAGAAATAAGAAAATAGGTAGATTTTGAGTCCAGATGCCTCCATCCATCTATTAATTATTAACAAAAAACTATCAAAATTTACAGGCTTGTTGAAAACAAATTTGTGAGAGGAAAAAAAGAGAGGCAAAAATCATTACAGATAACCCAATGCCATAATAAAACATGACCGAGCAGGAACCGAGCATAGGGCACCAAGTCTCCGCTGGTCGTACTGGCTACCAACACACACTCTATGTATGCCATTGAGTGAGTACATCGTCAAGGTTGCCGGAGTGTCGTCGATATCACTCCTCCTCGAGCCATTGACTCTGATTTTATCGCAATTAACCATCATCGATGCCTTTATCACAAGAACTATATGAATTCCACGCCGACCTATGAATTCTTATTGAGATTATGTCATTGGAAGAACGGTCATATTGAATCGACTCAATCTTGTCTGTTATAAATTGAGTTAATATCGTCTGTAATCAATTGTAATAACACGGAGTGTTAGCATGTGAATTTGCTCCTTATACTACGAGAGTATCGTAGTCACTTCTTACTGTATGGTGGGCTTTGGGGTTGCTCAAACGTCGCCTGTAACACGGTGATTATAACGACAACTTACAGGTTCATCGGAAAGTTTGACAAGGGGCTAGATAGCTCGAGAGTGGGATCTGCTCCTCCGACGATGGAGAAATATTCTTAGTGCCCTCTCGGTGTGACAATATCCATTATTGTCTGGCCAGACACAGGTGACTGTGTCATGGGGATGCCGGAACACAATAACGAGAAAGAAGAACAAAACCGGTGTATATGCTTGTCCAGTTTTCCCTCATGTCAGATCCTAGCATCAACTCTGATATGTGGACAGTGCATGTGGGTCCAGGTTTCCTCTCTCACCAATATTCACACATCTCTGTTCTGCATTGATTGCCTGGACGAGTACCAGCATATTTGAATGGGATTAATAAGAATCTTCACATACTCTTAACAAATACATAATCATCTTCACATATCTTGCATAGGCACATATTGAAGAAACTCTCTCTGTTCCATCAGCCACCTTAGATAATCAACAAAAACTTATTCAATTTTTAGTGCTTTCAGTTTATGGTCAATCTAACAGCAAATGCAGATTTGCTTTGTATCCCAATTAGATCCTAATTAGCACCATATTAACAAAGATTGATTGTACCATTACAACAATATTTCTCTCAATCAAACTTGTAGACGATCTTGCACCCAATCTTTTCAATCAATTGTAGAAGACATACATGAACAGAAAAGTTAAATGAATCATGCAGTAAACAACTTTGCACCAAACTTGACTATGGAAAAAAAGTTAGTGAGAAAAACAAAAATGATTTGGACATTAATTTGCTCATGTCGCATATGTGAACAAAATTTTCATTATTTGACGAAATGTTCCACCAGACAACATGAGTAGTTTTGCTACTAATATGTTAGTCGAATCAAAACTCTGCACCACAAACAACATGGCTGCATCACCAAATAGGTACCGCTTCGACGTGAATCAAAAGGAGATTAGAAACACAAGAGAATTATCAAGAAAGTGAGAAACTGCACGCTGGAGGGTGAGGGAGTCCTGGACTATGGGGTCCTCGGGGAGTCGGCCTATGTGACATGGGCCGGACTGATGGGCCGTGAATATACGAGATAGAAGGACCTCCCCCGTGTCCGGACGGGACTCTCCTTTGCGTGGATGGCAAGCTTGGCATTAGGATCATGTACTTTCCTTTCTCTATAAACCGACTCTGTACAACTCTAGATCCCTCCGGTGCCTATATAAACTTGAGGGCTTAGTCCATAGGCAACAACACAATCATACAGGCTAGACATCTAGGGTTTAGCCAATACAATCTCGAGGTAGATCAACTCTTGTAACCCCTATACTCATCAAAGTCAATCAAGCAGGAAGTAGGGCATTACCTCCATTAAGAGGCCCCGAACCTGGGTAAACATCGTGCCTCCTTGTTACCTTCGATCCTTAGACGCACAGTTCGGGACCCCCTACCCGAGATCCGCCGGTTTTGACACCGACATTGATGCTTTCATTGAGAGTTCCACTGTATCGTCATCACAAGGCTCGATTGGTCCACCAATCATCCACAACAATACCGCCCTGAGGGAGACTTTTCTCCCCAGCCACAACTTTGTATTCGGTGGCTTCGCACTGCGTGCCAATTCGATTGGCCATCTGGAGCGGATCGATAGCTACGCCCCTGGTCATCAGATCAGTTTCGAAAACCTAAACTACGCCGCTGATATCCGAGGAGACTTGATCTTCCAAGGATTCACGGCTTCAACCGCAGCTCCGGCCTTAGATCCGGAACTCCTCGCTAAGTCTGAAGACGGGAGTTCAGAGCCCGCCGGACTCTCCACAGCCATAGAGCTCAACACCGGAGATACGGAGGGGATCGTTTCGCCGGCCGGCCCGAAATCACTCCAGGCTCCCTCTATCCTCATCGAGCCGGACTCACCCCCGTACACTAGCTCCAAACTCTCGAGGTCTGTGTTATACCAGCTCGGCCAGGGAACTCCTGTCCTGCCCCGCTCCACGGATTCTCGCTCCCTGATGACCCACAAGTGTAGGGGATCTATCGTAGTCCTTTCGATAAGTAAGAGTGTCGAACCCAACGAGGAGCAGAAGGAAATGATAAGCGGTTTTCAGTAAGGTTTTCTCTGCAAGCACTGGAATTGTAGGTAATAGATAGTTTTGTGATAAAATAAATAGTAACGAGCAACAAGTAAATAAAGTAAATAAAGTGCAGCAAGGTGGCCCAATCCTTTATGTAGCAAAGGATAAGCCTGGACAAATTCTAATAATGAGGACGGAGCTCCCTAGGACACATTGGGAATTATCGTCAAGCTAGTTTTCATCACGTTCATAAGATTCGCGTTTGGTACTTTGATAATTTGATATGTGGGGGGACCGACACTTGGGTACTGCCCTAACGTGGACAAACATCCCACTTATGATTAACCCCCTATTGCAAGCATCCGCAACTACAAAAAGGAGTATTAAGGTAAACCTAACCACAACATTAAACATATGGATCCATATCAACCCCTAAGGAAGCAACGCATAAACTAGGGTTTAAGCTTTTGTCACTCTAGCAACCCTCATCTACTTATTACTTCCCCATGCCTTCCTCTAGGCCCAAATAATGGTGAAGTGTCATGTATTTGACGTTCACATAACACCACTAGAGGAAAAGACAACATACATCTCATCAAAATATCGAACGAATACCGAATTCACAGGACTACTAATAGCAAGACTTCACCCATGTCCTCAGGAACAAACGTAACTACTCACAAAGCATATTCATGTTCATAATCAGAGGAGTAATAATATGCATAAAGGATCTGAACATATGATCTTCCACAAAGTAAACCAATTAGTATCAACTACAAGGAGTAATCAACACTACTAGCAACCCACAGGTCCCAATTTTTGGTTTTGATACAAGATTGGATACAAGAGATGAACTAGGGTTTTGAGAGGAGATGGTGCTGGTGAAGATGTTGATGGAGATTGACCCCCTCCTGATGATAGGATCATTGGTGATGATGTTGGTGATGATTTCCCCCTCCCGGAGGGAAGTGTCCCCGGCAGAACAGCTTCGCCAGAGCCCTAGATTGATTCCGCCAAGGTTCCGCCTTGTGGCGGCGGAGTTTCGTCCTGTAAGATTGCCCACGGTTTTTTTCCAGGGTAAAAGCGATGATATAGCAGAAGATGGATGCCGGAGGCCCACCAGGGGGCCCAGGAGATAGGAGGGGGGCGCCCCCTGTCTCCTGGATAGGGTGTGGCCCCCTTGGCCTATTTCTTTCGCTCAGAAATTCTTATTAATTCGAAAAAGTTGTTTCGTGGAGTTTCATGACTTTTGGAGCTGTGCAGAATAGGTTTCCAATGTTTGCTCATTTTCCAACCAGAATTCCAGCTGCCGGCATTCCCCCTCTTCATGGTAAACCTTGTAAAATAAGAGAGAATAGCCATAAGTATTGAGATATAATGTTTAATAGCATCCCATAATGTAATAAATATTTATATAAAAGCATGATGCAAAATGGACGTATCAACTCCCCCAAGCTTAGACCTCGCTTGTCCTCAAGGGGAAGCTGAAATCGAGAAATATGTCCACATGTTTAGAGATAGAGGTGTCGATAAAAATAAAATACAGACATGAGGGCATCATGATCATTCTAGTAACAGCAACATATATAGATTTTGTCATATGATTTCCTATGCTCAAGTAACAAGCAATTCACAATGTCAAGTATGGTTCAAAAACTTCATTGGGAACTAACAAACTATAATCTCAGTCATTGAAGCAATTGCAATTTATTGTAACATCAGAAAGAGTCAATAATAGAGCTTTTCAGCAAGCTCACATACTCAACTATCTCGTAGTCTCCTACAATTGCTAACACTCACGTGGTACTTGTGGTTATAGAGTTTCAGCCGGACACTGAGAAAGATAGGGGCTTATTGTGTTGCCTCCCAACGTATTCACCTTTGGGTGATGTCAACAATAATAGCACATGCTAACTTACATCCAATTGGATATATATATCATGATCTTTCAAACATGAGGAGCTTGCCAAAGGATAAAGTAAAAAGGGAAAGGTGAGGATCACCTTGACTCAAGCATAAAGTAAAAACATAAAGTAAAAGATAGGCCCTCCGCAGAGGGAAGCAGAGGTTGTCATGCGCATTTAGGGTTGATGCATAAAATATTAATGCAAAAGAACGTCACTTTATATTGCCCCTTGTATGTGGACCTTTATTATGCAGTCCGTCGCTTTTATTACTTCCACAACAAGTTTGTACAAAGCTTATTTTCTCTGCACTAATAAATCATACATATTTAGAGAGCAATCTTTATTGCTTGCACCGATGACAACTTACTTGAAGGATCTTACTCAATCCATAGGTAGGTATGGTGGACTCTCATGGAAATGGTTTTAGGATTTTGGTATGTAAGACAAGTAGTATTCTACTTGTGATTGCGAGGAACTTGCTAGCATGAGGGAAAGGCAAGCTCCACATGTTTGGAGGTCAATGCCAATATATTTAACTGAGATCGGATACATAAAGATGATTAGTTGTTTCCTGCCACATCAACTCTTTTGCATGTCATACGATAATGAGTGTTCACAATCATAAAAGTGATGTCAGGACAATATATTAAGCATATGAACACTCGGTCTTGTCCTTCTATCATTTCTATAATTGCAACGATGAACGAGTCGTTCATCAACTCTCAGACAAATTTTATGCCTCAGAATTCTATGTGTGAAGGTTATCACTATCCATAAGTCATAACTTTTATTCTTCTACTTTCTCAAGATGATAGGACCTAGCAAAGCCTTGACTCACAACAAACTTTAGATTTATCATGTAGTGTTGGGGAACGTTGCAGAAAATTAAAATTTTCCTACGGTTTCACCAAGATCCATCTATGAGTTCATCTAAGCAACGAGTGATAGGAGAGAGATGCATCTACATACCACTTGTAGATCGCGTCCGGAAGCGTTCAAGGGAACGGGGATGATGGAGTCGTACTCGCCGTGATCCAAATCAGCGATGACCAAGTGCCGAACGGACAGCACCTCCGCGTTCAACACACGTACGGAGCGGATGACGTCTCCTCCTCCTTGATCCAGCAAGGGGGAAGGAGAGGTTGAGGAAGAAGGCTCCAGCAGCAGCACGACGGCGTGGTGATGGTGGAGAGGCAGTACTCCGACAGGGCTTCGCCAAGCACTTAATGGAGGAGGAGAGGTGTTGGGGAGGGGAGGGGCTGCGCCTTGGATGTGTCGTGCAGACCTCCCCTCGCCCCTCTATTTATAGGGGAAGGGGGAAGGGGGCCGGCCCCCTCTAGATGAGATCTAGAGGAGGGGGGGGCAAGGGAGGGGGCTTGCCCCCCAAGCAAGGGGGGCGCCCCCACTAGGGTTTCCCCCCCCAACCCTAGGCGCATGGGCCCAAGGGGGGGCTCCCAGCCCTCCAGGGGCTGGTTCCCTGCCCCTACATCCCATGAGGCCCTCCGAGAGGGGTGGCCCCTCCCGGTGGACCCCCGGAACCCCTCGGTGGCCTCGGTACAATACCAATATGCCCCCGAAACTTTCCGGTGACCGTATGACAACTTCCCATATATAAATATTCACCTCCGGACCATTCCGGAACTCCTCGTGACGTCCGGGATCTCATCCGGGACTCCGAACAACATTTGGTAATCACATACAAGTCTTCCTAATAACCCTAGTGTCACCGAACCTTAAGTGTGTAGACCCTACGGGTTCGGGAGACATGCAGACATGACCGAGACGGCTCTCCGGTCAATAACCAACAGCGGGATCTGGATACCCATGTTGGCTCCCACATGCTCCTCGATGATCTCATCGGATGAACCACGATGTCGAGGATTCAATCAACCCCGTATACAATTCCCTTTGTCAAACGATACGTTAATTGCCCGAGACTCGATCGTCGGTATCCCAATACCTCGTTCAGTCTCGTTACCGGCAAGTCACTTTACTCGTACCGTAATGCATGATCCTGTGACCAAACACTTGGTCACTTTGAGCTCATTATGATGATGCATTACCGAGTGGGCCCAGAGATACCTCTCCGTCATACGGAGTGACAAATCCCAGTCTCGATCCGTGTCAATCCAACAGACACTTTCGGAGATACCTGTAGTGCACCTTTATAGTCACCCAGTTACATTGTGACGTTTGGTACACCCAAAGCACTCCTACGGTATCCGGGAGTTACACGATCTCATGGTCTAAGGAAAAGATACTTGACATTGGAAAAGCTCTAGCAAAACGAACTACACGATCTTGTGCTATGCTTAGGATTGGGTCTTGTCCATCACATCATTCTCCTAATGATGTGATCCCGTTGTCAACGACATCTAATGTCCATAGTCAGGAAACCATGACTATCTGTTGACCAACGAGCTAGTCAACTAGAGGCTTACTAGGGACGTATTGTGGTCTATGTATTCACACGTGTATTACGATTTCCGGATAATACAATTATAGCATGAATAAAAGACAATTATCATGAACAAGGAAATATAATAATAATCCTTTTATTATTGCCTCTAGGGCATATTTCCAACAGTCTCCCACTTGCACTAGAGTCAATAATCTAGTTACATTGTGATGAATCGAACACCCATAGAGTTCTGGTGTTGATCATGTTTTGCTCGCGGAAGAGGTTTAGTCAACGGATCTGCGACATTCAGATCCGTATGTACTTTGCAAATATCTATGTCTCCATCTTGAACATTTTCACGGATGGAGTTGAAACGACGCTTGATGTGCCTGGTCTTCTTGTGAAACCTGGGCTCCTTGGCAAGGGCAATAGCTCCAGTGTTGTCACAGAAGAGTTGATCGGCCCCGACGCATTGGGTATGACTCCTAGGTCGGTGATGAACTCCTTCATCCATATTGCTTCATGCGCTGCCTCCGAGGCTGCCATGTACTCCGCTTCACATGTAGATCCCGCCACGACGCTCTGCTTGCAACTGCACCAGCTTACTGCTCCACCATTCAACATATACACGTATCCGGTTTGTGACTTAGAGTCATCCAGATCTGTGTCGAAGCTAGCGTCGACGTAACCCTTTACGACGAGCTCTTCGTCACCTCCATAAACGAGAAACATGTCCTTTGTCCTTTTCAGGTACTTCAGGATATTCTTGACCGCTGTCCAGTGTTCCTTGCCGGGATTACTTTGGTACCTTCCTACCAAACTTACGGCAAGGTTTACATCAGGTCTGGTACACAGCATGGCATACATAATAGATCCTATGGCTGAGGCATAGGGGATGACACTCATCTCTTCTTTATCTTTTGCCGTGGTCGGGCATTGAGCCGAGCTCAATCTCACACCTTGCAATACAGGCAAGAACCCTTTCTTGGACTGATCCATTTTGAACTTCTTCAAAATCTTATCAAGGTATGTGCTTTGTGAAAGACCTATGAGGCGTCTCGATCTATCCCTATAGATCTTGATGCCTAATATGTAAGCAGCTTCTCCAAGGTCCTTCATTGAAAAACACTTATTCAAGTAGGCCTTAATGCTGTCCAAGAATTCTATATCATTTCCCATCAAAAGTATGTCATCTACATATAATATGAGAAATGCTACAGAGCTCCCACTCACTTTCTTGTAAACGCAGGCTTCTCCATAAGTCTGCATAAACCCAAACGCTTTGATCATCTCATCAAAGCGAATGTTCCAACTCCGAGATGCTTGCACCAGCCCATAAATGGATCGCTGGAGCTTGCATACTTTGTTAGCATTCTTAGGATCGACAAAACCTTCCGGCTGCATCATATACAGCTCTTCCTTAAGATAACCGTTAAGGAATGCCGTTTTGACGTCCATCTGCCATATCTCATAATCATAGTATGCGGCAATTGCTAACATGATTCGGACGGACTTAAGCTTCGCTACGGGAGAGAAAGTCTCATCGTAGTCAACCCCTTGAACTTGCCGATAACCCTTAGCGACAAGTCGAGCTTTATAGATGGTGACATTACCATCCGCGTCCGTCTTCTTCTTAAAGATCCATTTGTTTTCTATCGCTCGCCGATCATCGGGCAAGTCAGTCAAAGTCCATACTTTGTTTTCATACATGGATTCTATCTCGGATTGCATGGCTTCTAGCCATTTGTTGGAATCTGGGCCCGCCATCGCTTCTTCATAGTTCGAAGGTTCACCGTTGTCTAACAACATGATTTCCAGGACAGGGTTGCCATACCACTCTGGTGTGGAACGTGTCCTTGTGGACCTACGAAGTTCAGTAGCAACTTGATCCGAAGTACCTTGATCATCATCATTAATTTCCTCTCCAGTCGGTGTAGGCACCACAGGAACATTTTCCTGAGCTGCACTACTTTCCGGTTCAAGAGGTAGTACTTCATCGAGTTCTACTTTCCTCCCACTTACTCCTTTCGAGAGAAACTCTTTTTCCAGAAAGGATCCGTTCTTGGCAACAAAGATCTTGCCTTCGGATCTAAGGTAGAAGGTATACCCAATGGTTTCCTTAGGGTATCCTATGAAGACGCATTTTTCCGACTTGGGTTCGAGCTTTTCAGGTTGAAGTTTCTTGACATAAGCATCGCATCCCCAAACTTTTAGAAACGACAGCTTAGGTTTCTTCCCAAACCATAATTCATACGGTGTCGTCTCAACGGATTTAGACGGTGCCCTATTTAAAGTGAATGTAGCTGTCTCTAGAGCGTATCCCCAAAATGATAGCGGTAAATCGGTAAGAGACATCATAGATCGCACCATATCCAATAGAGTGCGATTACGACGTTCGGACACACCGTTACGCTGAGGTGTTCCAGGCGGCGTGAGTTGTGAAACGATTCCACATTTTCTTAAGTGTGTACCAAATTCGTGACTTAAATATTCTCCTCCACGATCTGATCGTAAGAATTTTATCTTTCGGTCACGTTGATTCTCTACTTCATTCTGAAATTCCTTGAACTTTTCAAAGGTCTCAGACTTGTGTTTCATCAAGTAGACATACCCATATCTACTCAAGTCATCAGTGAGAGTGAGAACATAACGATATCCTCCGCGAGCCTCAACGCTCATTGGACCACACACATCAGTATGTATGATTTCCAATAAGTTGGTTGCTCGCTCCATTGTTCCGGAGAACGGAGTCTTGGTCATTTTGCCCATGAGGCATGGTTCGCATGTGTCAAATGATTCATAATCGAGAGACTCTAAAAGTCCATCAGCATGGAGCTTCTTCATGCGCTTGACACCAATGTGACCAAGGCGGCAGTGCCACAAGTATGTGGGACTATCGTTATCAACTTTACATCTTTTGGTATTCACACTATGAATATGTGTAACATTACGTTCGAGATTCATTAAGAATAAACCATTGACCATCGGGGCATGACCATAAAACATATCTCTCATATAAATAGAACAACCATTATTCTCGGATTTAAATGAGTAGCCATCTCGTATTAAACGAGATCCAGATACAATGTTCATGCTCAAACTTGGCACTAAATAACAATTATTGAGGTTTAAAACTAATCCCGTGGGTAAATGTAGAGGTAGCGTGCCGACGGCGATCACATCGACCTTGGAACCATTCCCGACGCGCATCGTCACCTCGTCCTTCGCCAGTCTCCGCTTATTCCGCAGCTCCTGCTGTGAGTTACAAATATGAGCAACGGCACCGGTATCAAATACCCAGGAGTTACTACGAGTACTGGTAAGGTACACATCAATTACATGTATATCAAATATACCTTTAGTGTTGCCGGCCTTCTTGTCCGCTAAGTATTTGGGGCAGTTCCGCTTCCAGTGACCCTTCCCTTTGCAATAAAAGCACTCAGTCTCAGGCTTGGGTCCATTCTTTGACTTCTTCCCGGCAACTGGCTTACCGGGCGCGGCAACATCTTTGCCGTCCTTCTTGAAGTTCTTCTTACCCTTGCCCTTCTTGAACTTAGTGGTCTTATTGACCATCAACACTTGATGTTCTTTCTTGATTTCAACCTCTGCTGACTTCAGCATTGAAAATACTTCAGGAATGGTCTTCACCATCCCCTGCATATTGTAGTTCAACACAAAGCTCTTGTAGCTCGGTGGGAGCGACTGAAGGATTCTGTCAATGACCGCCTCGTCCGGGAGGTTGATCTCCAGCTGGGACAGGCGGTTGTGCAACCCAGACATTTTGAGTATGTGCTCACTGACAGAACTGTTTTCCTCCATCTTACAACTATAGAACTTGTCGGAGACTTCATATCTCTCGACCCGGGCATGAGCTTGAAAAACCATTTTCAGCTCCTCGAACATCTCATATGCTCCGTGTCGCTCAAAACGCTTTTGGAGCCCCGGTTCTAAGCTGTAAAGCATGCCGCACTGAACGAGGGAGTAATCATCAGCACGTGACTGCCAAGTGTTCATAACGTCTTGGTTCTCTGGGATGGGTGCTTCACCTAGCGGTGCTTCTAGGACATAATCTTTCTTGGCTGCTATGAGGATGATCCTCAGGTTCCGGACCCAGTCCGAATAGTTGCTGCCATCATCTTTCAGCTTGGTTTTCTCTAGGAACGCGTTGAAGTTCATGTTGACATGAGCGTTGGCCATTTGATCTACAAGACATATTTTGCAAAGGTTTTAGACTAAGTTCATGATAATTAAGTTCATCTAATCAAATTATTTAATGAACTCCCACTCAGATTAGACATCCCTCTAGTCATCTAAGTGTTACACGATCCGAGTCGACTAGGCCGTGTCCGATCATCACGTGAGACGGACTAGTCATCATCGGTGAACATCTCCATGTTGATCGTATCTTCCATACGACTCATGTTCGACCTTTCGGTCTCTGTGTTCCGAGGCCATGTCTGTACATGCTAGGCTCGTCAAGTTAACCCTAAGTGTTTATGCATGTGTAAAACTGTCTTGCACCCGTTGTATGTGAACGTAAGGATCTATCACACCCGATCATCACGTGGTGCTTCAAAACGACGAACTTTAGCAACGGCGCACAGTTAGGGGGAACACTTTCTTGAAATTATTCTAAGGGATCATCTTATTTACTACCATCGTTCTAAGTAAACAAGATGCATAAACATAATAAACATCACATGCAATTATATAATAGTGACATGATATGGCCAATATCATATAGCTCCTTTGATCTCCATCTTCGGGGCTCCATGATCATCTTCGTCACCGGCATGACACCATGATCTCCATCGTCATGATCTCCATCATCGTGTCTTCATGAAGTTGTCACGCCAACGACTACTTCTACTTCTATGGCTAACGCGTTTAGCAATAAAGTAAAGTAATTTACATGGCGTTCTTCGACACGCAGGTCATACAAAAAATAAAGACAACTCCTATGGCTCCTGCCGGTTGTCATACTCATCGACATGCAAGTCGTGATTCCTATTACAAGAACATGATCTCATACATCACAATATATCATTCATCATTCATCACAACTTCTGGCCATATCACATCACATGACAATTGCTGCAAAAACAAGTTAGACGTCCTCTAATTGTTGTTGCATCTTTTACGTGGCTGCAATTGGGTTCTAGCAAGAACGTTTTCTTACCTACGAATAAAAACAACGTGATTTTGTCAACTTCTATTTACCCTTCATAAGGACCCTTTTCGTCGAATCCGCTCCAACTAAAGTGGGAGAGACAGACACCCGCTAGCCACCTTATGCAACTAGTGCATGTCAGTCGGTGGAACCTGACTCACGTAAGCGTACGTGTATGGTCGGTCCGGGCCGCTTCATCCCACAATACCGCTGAAGCAAGAAAAGACTAGTAGTGGCAAGCAAGTTGACAAGATCTACGCCCACAACAGATTTGTGTTCTACTCGTGCAATAGAGAACTATGCATAGACCTAGCTCATGATGCCACTGTTGGGGAACGTTGCAGAAAATTTAAATTTTTCCTACGGTTTCACCAAGATCCATCTATGAGTTCATCTAAGCAACGAGTGATAGGAGAGAGATGCATCTACATACCACTTGTAGATCGCGTGCGGAAGCGTTCAAAGGAACGGGGATGATGGAGTCGTACTCGCCATGATCCAAATCACCGATGACCAAGTGCCGAACGGACAACACCTCCACGTTCAACACACGTACAGAGCGGATGACGTCTCCTCCTTCTTGATCCAGAAAGGGGGAAGGAGAGGTTGAGGAAGAAGGCTCCAACAACAGCACGACGGCGTGGTGATGGTGGAGAGGCAGTACTCCGACAGGGCTTCGCCAAGCACTTAACGGAGGAAGAGAGATGTTGGGGAGGGGAGGGGCTGCGCCTTGGATGTGTCGTGCAGCCCTCCCCTCGCCCCTCTATTTATAGGGGAAGGGGGAAGGGGTCCGGCCCCCTCTAGATGAGATCTAGAGGGGGGGCGGCGGCCAAGGGAGGGGGCTTGCCCCCCAAGCAAGGGGGGCGCCCCCACTAGGGTTCCCCCCCAACCCTAGGCGCATGGGCCCAAGGGGGGGGTGCCCAGCCCTCCAGGGGCTGGTTCCCTGCCCCCTACGTCCCATGAGTCCCTCCGAGAGGGGTGGCCCCTCCAGGTGGACCCCCGGAACCCCTCCGGTGGCCCCGGTACAATACCGATATGCCCCCGAAACTTTCCGGTGACCGTATGACAACTTCCCATATATAAATCTTCACCTCCGGACCATTCCGGAACTCCTCGTGACATCCGGGATCTCATCCGGGACTCCGAACAACATTCAGTAATCACATACAAGTCTTCCTAATAACCCTAGCGTCACCGAACCTTAAGTGTGTAGACCCTACGGGTTCGGGAGACATGCAGACATGACCGAGACGGCTCTCCGGTCAATAACCAACAGCGGGATCTGGATACCCATGTTGGCTCCCACATGCTCCTCGATGATCTCATCAGATGAACCACGATGTCGAGGATTCAATCAACCCCGTATACAATTCCCTTTGTCAAACGGTACGTTACTTGCCCGAGACTCGATCGTCGGTATCCCAATACCTCGTTCAGTCTCGTTACCGGCAAGTCACTTTACTCGTACCGTAATGCATGATCCCGTGACCAAACACTTGGTCACTTTGAGCTCATTATGATGATGCATTATCGAGTGGGCCCAGAGATACCTCTCCGTCATACAGAGTGACAAATCCCAGTCTCGATCCGTGTCAACCCAATAGACACTTTCGGAGATACCTGTAGTGCACCTTTATAGTCACCCAGTTACGTTGTGACGTTTGGTACACCCAAAGCACTCCTACGGTATCCGAGAGTTACACGATCTCATGTCTAAGGAAAAGATACTTGACATTGGAAAAAGCTCTAGCAAAACGAACTACACGATCTTGTGCTATGCTTAGGATTGGGTCTTGTCCATCACATCATTCTCCTAATGATGTGATCCCGTTGTCAACGACATCTAATGTCCATAGTTAGGAAACCATGACTATCTTGTTGACCAACGAGCTAGTCAACTAGAGGCTTACTAGGGACGTATTGTGGTCTATGTATTCACACGTGTATTACGATTTCCGGATAATACAATTATAGCATGAATAAAATATAATTATCATGAACAAGGAAATATAATTATAATCCTTTTATTATTGCCTCTAGGGCATATTTCCAATAGTCTCCCACTTGCACTAGAGTCAATAATCCAGTTACATTGTGATGAATCGAACACCCATAGAGTTCTGGTGTTGATCATGTTTTGCTCGCGGAAGAGGTTTAGTCAACGGATCTGCGACATTCAGATCCGTATGTACTTCGCAGAGGGAAGCAGAGGTTGTCATGCGCGTTTAGGGTTGATGCATAAAATCTTAATGCAAAAGAACGTCACTTTATATTGCCCCTTGTATGTGGACCTTTATTATGCAGTCTGTCGCTTTTATTACTTCCACAACAAATTCGTACAAAGCTTATTTTCTCTGCACTAATAAATCATACATATTTAGAGAGCAATCTTTATTGCTTGCACCGATGACAACTTACTTGAAGGATCTTACTCAATCCATAGGTAGGTATGGTGGACTCTCATGGCAAAACTGTTTTTAAGGATATTTGGAAGCACAAGTAGTATTTCTACTTGGTGCGAGGAATTTGGCTAGCATGAGGGGGAAAGGCAAGCTCCACGTGTTTGGAAGGTCAATGACAATATACTTTAACTGAGATGTAGGAAACCATAAACCATTACATTGTCTTCCTTGTCCAACATCAACTCTTTTAGCATGTCATACGTAATGAGTGCTTCACAATCATAAAAGGTGTCCAAGATAATATATTTATATGTGAACCCCTCTTTCCTTATCACTTCCTATTAATTGAAATGATGACCAAGGCTACGTTCATCAACTCTCAACAATTTTTATGCCTCATAATTTCTATGTGTGAAGTTATCACTATCCATAAGATCAATATGAACTCTTTTATTCTTTCTACTTTCTCAAGATTATAGCACATAGCAAAGCCCTTGACTCAACACGAAACTTTATTATAGATAGCACACAGACTTGATTACATAAAGAGATCACAAAGAAAAACTCAAACTACTAGATACCAAAACTTCAAACTACTAAATCAAGACACTACTAAAAGGATCAAACTAAATAAAGCTGTAAAGATAGGAGTGTGATGGTGATACGATACCGGCGCACCTCCCCCAAGCTTGGCAGTTTCCAAGGGGAGTGCCCATACCCATGTGATTATTTCCTCGGGGGTGGTGAAGTAGGAGTTGTTGATGATGTAGGCTTGTCGTTCGTCTTCCAAGGCATAGGCTCTCCATCATAAAAGGATGATCGAGTCTCCGGGATCCTTAAATCTGCAGCCAAACTCATTCGCTTTAATCTATATTCATACTCATAATTCTGGTTTTGCAGGTCATAGATCTGGGCTTGGAGGTGCTCGATTTTCTCTTGAAGCTTGAAGATGGTCTCCCCAATGACTTTAGCATCTAGCTTGTGGTTGTTGGTGAACTCCGTGATCATCATCTAATTGGCGTTGAGTCCATGCTCCACCATCCCTTGACACTTGAAAACTTCCTGCTCCACGGCTTCGAGCTTTGTCTACACGCTCCCGATACGCCTTGGTCCCTCCACATCGCGGATGTGCAGCACCCCCTCACGCATCTCAATGGTTTGAGGGTGTTGCAGTACCTCCACGAGATAGGGGTTGATAAACCTCTCTAAAAACTTGTCCTTGGGAGCGCTTGGAGACGCCATGATGCTCTAGATCTGAAACAGAAACATCTCGAAACGAAAACATAGGATATTTGAGTGATACGGTGGTCAAAACCTTCGGGAATATATATAATGAATTTTTACCGACCAAAATACGTAACATACAAGAAAATGGAGTCCGGGAGGCACACGAGGTGCCCACGAGACAGGGGGCATGCCCTATAGGGGGGGGGGCTGCGCCCTCCACTCTCGTGGGAGCCTCGTGTCCCTTTCGGACTACTTCTTTCTTCCTAAAATTCTTAAATAATCCAAAACAGATAAAAATTGCCATTGGACTTGTTTTGGAGTCAGTTTACTTACCACATACCTATGCCTTTTCGGGGTCTGGAACGTTCTAGAAAGTGTCCCTTATGTATTCCTCAGGGGTTCTGGTTTCAATAATATTAGTTTCAACATTGATAGAATTACCTGAAATATAGTGTTTAATTCTTTGACCGTTTACCACCCTCGGATTCGTGCCTTCGAAGTTGTTGATTTTTATAGCACAAGAACGGTAGACCTCCTCAATAACGTAGGGACCTTCCCATTTTGAGAGAAGTTTTCCTGCAAAAAATCTTAAACGAGAGTTGAATAATAACACATAATCTCCTACGTTAAACTCACGCTTTTGTATCCTCTTATCATGCCAGCGTTTGACTTTTTCTTTGAAAAGCTTGGCATTCTCATATGCTTGGGTTCTCCATTCATCGAGTGAGCTAATATCAAATAACCTCTTCTCACCGGCAAGTTTGAAGTCATAATTGAGCTTTTTGATAGCCCAATATGCCTTATGTTCAAGTTCAAGAGGTAAATGACACGCTTTTCCATAAACCATCTTATAAGGAGACATACCCATAGGATTTTTGTATGCAGTTCTATAGGCCCATAATGCATCATCAAGTTTTTTGGACCAATTCTTTCTAGATCTATTCACAGTCTTTTGCAAAATTAATTTAAGCTCTCTATTGCTCAACTCTACTTGACCACTAGACTACGGATGATAAGGAGATGCTATTCTATGATTGACATCATACTTAGCAAGCATCTTACGGAAAGCACCATGAATAAAATGTGAACCACCATCAGTCATAAGATATCTAGGGACTCCAAACCTCGGAAAAATAACTTCTTTAAGCATTTTAATAGAAGTGTTATGATCAACACTACTAGTTGGAATAGCTTCTACCCACTTAATAGTGTAATCAACATCAACTAAGATATATGTATAACCATTAGAGGCAGGAAAAGGTCCCATATAATCAAAGCCCCAAACATCAAACGGTTCAATAACAAGAGAGTAATTCATAGGAATTTCTTGACGTCTACTAATGTTACCTATTCTTTGGCATTCATCACAGGATAAGACAAACTTATGAGCATATTTGAAAAGAGTAGGCCAATAAAAACCAGATTGTAGTACCTTGTGTGCAGTTCTATCTCCAGCGTGGTGTCCTCATAAGATTCAGAGTGACACTTACGTAGAATCTGTTCCTATTCATGCTCAGGCACACAACGTCTAATAACACCATCTACTCCTTCTTTATAAAGGTGTGGATCATCCGAGAAGTAATGTCTTAAATCATAAAAGAACTTTTTCTTTTGCTGGTATGTGAAACTAGACGGTATAAATTTAGCAACAATGTAATTAGCATAATCAGCATACCAAGGAGCAGTACGAGAAGCATTGACGACCGCTAATTGTTCATCAGGAAAGCTATCATTAATAGGCAGTGGGTCATCAAGAACATTCTCTAACCTAGACAAGTTATCTGCAACGGGGTTCTCGGCTCCCTTTCTATCAATAATATGCAAGTCAAATTCTTGGAGCAAGATAACCCATCTAATGAGTCTAGGCTTAGCATCTTTCTTTTCCATAAGATATTTAATAGCAGCATGACCAGTGTGAATAGTAACTTTGGAATCAACAATATAAGGTCTAAACTTATCACATGCAAACACAACTGCTAAGAACTCTTTTTCAGTAGTAGCATACTGGATAACATTCAATTTCTTATCAACTCTTTGCCCAAGAACAACACCTACAGCATAATCACTAGCATCACACATAATTTCAAAAGGTAAATTCCAATCAGGTGGCTGAACAATAGGTGCAGTGATCAAATCTTTCTTAAGTGTTTCAAAAGCTTCTACACAATCATCATCAAAGACAAAAGGGATATCTTTTTGCAATAAATTAGTCAGAGGCCTAGAGATTTTAGAAAAGTCCTTAATGAACCTCCTATAAAAACCGGCATGACCAAGGAAACTTCTTATACCATTTATGTCCTTGGGACATGGCATCTTTTCAATAGCATCAACTTTGGCTTTATCAACTTCAATACCTCTCTCGGATATCTTGTGCCCCAAGACAATGCCTTCATTAACCATAAAGTGACACTTTTCCCAATTCAGGACGAGACTAGTGTCTTCGCATCTCTGCAAAACTCGATCAAGGTTGCTCAAACAATCATCAAAGGAGGATCCATAGATAGAGAAGTCATCCATGAATACCTCACAAATCTTTTCACAAAAATTAGAGAATATAGCCATCATGCATCTTTGAAAGGTAGCAGGTGCCTTACATAAACCAAAAGGCATACGTCTATAAGCAAAAGTACCAGAAGGGCAAGTAAAAGTAGTTTTAGATTGATCCTTCGCTGACACAGGTATCTGAGAGAAACCAGAATAACCATCTAGAAAGCAAAAATGTGTGTGTTTGGATAGCCTTTCTAGCATTTGATCAATAAAAGGTAAAGGGTAATGATCTTTCTTAGTAGCTTTATTTAACTTACGGAAATCAATTACCATCCTATAACCTGTAATAATTCTTTGCGGGATCAATTCATCTTTATCATTAGGAACGACGGTAATACCTCCCTTTTTACGGACACAATGGACAGGGCTTACCCATTCACTATCAACAACGGGATAAATAATACCTGCCTCAAGGAGCTTTAGTATCTCCTTTCTTACCACTTCCTTCATCTTGGGATTTAATCGTATTTGAGGATCTCTAACTGGTTTGGCATCTTTCTCCACTGAAATCTTGTGTTGACATAATGTGGGACTAATGCCCTTAAGATCGTCCAGAGTATATCCAATAGCTGCACGGTGCTTCTTTAGAGTTTTCAATAATCTTTCTTATTATTTCTCTAAAAGGTTAGCACTAATAATAACAGGATATATTTCTTTTTCATCAAGATAAGCATACTTAAGATTATCAGGTAATGGTTTAAGTTTAAACACGTGATCACCCTTGGGTGGAGGGGGATCCCCAAGAATTTCAACGGGAAGGTTATGTTTCAACATAGGTTCCTGTTTAAGGAACACTTCATATATTTCTTCCCTTTCCTTCATAAACATATCGTTTTGATGGTCTAGCAAATATTGTTCTAAAGGATCAGTTGGAGGAACAGCAATGGAAGCAAGACCAATAATCTCATCCTTACTAGGTGGTTCCCTTTCACGAGGTTGTCTACTAAACTTAGCAAAATTAAACTCATGAGACATACCATCTATGCCAATAGTAACAATATTCCTTTCACAATTAATCTTAGCACTAGCAGTATTCAAGAAGGGCCTACCAAAAATAATGGGACAAAAGGCATCTTGTGGGGAAGCAAGAACAAGAAAATCAGCAGGGTATTTAACCTTCCCACACAAAACTTCAACATCTCTAACAATCCCAATAGGTTTAATGGTATCCCTATTAGCAAGCTTAATAGTAACATCAATGTCTTCTAATTCAATGGGTGCAATGTCGTGCATAATTTCTTTATAAAGATCATAAGGTATCGCACTAGCACTGGCACCCATATCACATAAGCCATGATAACAATGATCTCCTATTTTAACAAAAATAACAGGCGTGCCTATGACAGGTCTATGTGTCTTAGTATCAGGTCTAGCAATATTAGCAGTCTCACCCAAGAAAGAAATAACATGCCCATCTAAGTCCTCATCCAAGAGATCTTTAATCATAGCAATACTAGGTTCAACATTAATTTGCTCAGGAGGTGTGTAAGTCCTAGTATTACTCTTATGAACAACAGTCGAAGCTTTAGCATGATCCTTTATCCTAACAGGAAAAGGAGGTTTTTCAACATAAGCAGTAGGAACAATAGGATCACTATAGGTAATAGTCTTTTCTTCTACTGTAATAGGTGCAACTACTTTCACTTCAACAGGAGGATTATATTTAAACCACTTCTTCTTAGGGAGATCAACGTGAGTAGCAAAAGATTCACAAGAAGTAGCTACTATCTCAGAGTCAAGTCCATACTTAGCGCTAAATCCACGAAAAACATAGGTATCCATAAAAGATTTAACATAATCAAACTTAGGTGTCATACCTGACTCCTTACCATCGTCGGAACCCCAATCTTCCGAGTTGCGTTTAATTCTTTCAAATAAGTCCCATTTGAAATCAATAGTCTTCAGCATATAAGAACCAGCACAGGAAGTATCGAGCAGGTTGCTATTATCAAGAGAAAGCCAAGCATAGAAATTCTGAATAATCATTTCCCGAGAGAGCTCATGATTGGGGCATGAATATAACATTGACTTAAGACTCCCCCAAGCTTGAGAGATGCTTTCTCCTTCGCGAGTCCAGAAATTATATATGTAATTACGATCACGATGAACAAGATGCATAGGATAGAACTTCTGGTGAAATTCCAACTTCAATCGCTTATAATTCCAAGATCTTGTATCATCACATAGCCTATACCATGTCATTGCTTCTCCCTTCAAAGATAAAGGGAAGACCTTACTTTTGATTACATCATCGGGAATACCTGCAAGCTTAAATAATCCACAAACTTCATCCACAAAGATAAGGTGTAAATCGGGATGCAATGTTCCATCTCCTGCAAATGGATTAGCTAGCAGTTTCTCTATCATACCCGAAGGAATCTCAAAGTAAATATTTTCATCAAGTTCAGTAGGTTGAGGAGCAACTCTTTGCTCTTCTGGTTGGGGTGAAGATACCCCAAACAAGCCCCTCAAAGGATTAGTTTCCATAGTGACAAGTAATAGAAAATTTCAGCACACTATATAAATGTTTCCTTACCAAGTTCCACTCACCAAAAGCGCTACACTCCCCGGCAACAGCGCCAGAAAAGAGTCTTGATGACCCACAAGTGTAGGGGATCTATCTTAGTCCTTTCAATAAGTAAGAGTGTCGAACCCAACGAGGAGTAGAAGGAAATGATAAGCGGTTTTCAGTAAGGTTTTCTCTGCAAGCACTGAAATTGTAGGTAATAGATAGTTTTGTGATAAGATAAATAGTAACGAGCAACAAGTAAATAAAGTAAATAAAGTGCAGCAAGGTGGCCAATCCTTTATGTAGCAAAGGATAAGCCTGGAAAATTCTAATAATGAGAAAGGAGCTCCCGAGGACACATTGGGAATTATCGTCAAGCTAGTTTTCATCACGCTCAAATGATTCGCGTTCGGTACTTTGATAATTTGATATGTGGGTGGAGCGAGACTTGGGTACTGCCCTAACTTGGACAAGCATCCCACTTATGATTAACCCCTGTTGCAAGCATCCACAACTACAAAAGAAGTATTAAGGTAAACCTAACCACAACATTAAACATATGGATCCATATCAACCCCTAACGAAGCAACGCATAAACTAGGGTTTAAGCTTCTGTCACTCTAGCAACCCTCATCTACTTATTACTTCCCCATGCCTTCCTCTAGGCCCAAATAATGGTGAAGTGTCATGTATTCGACGTTCACATAACACCACTAGAGGAAAAGACAACATACATCTCATCAAAATATCGAACGAATACCAAATTCACATGACTACTTATAGCAAGACTTCTCCCATGTCCTCAGGAACAAACGTAACTACTCACAAATCATATTCATGTTCATAATCAGAGGAGTATTAATATGCATATAGGATCTGAACATATGATCTTCCACCGAATAAACCAACTAGCATCAACTACAAGGAGTAATCAACACTACTAGCAACCCACCGGTACCAATATGAGGCTTTGAGACAAAGATCGGATACAAGAGATGAACTAGGGTTTGAGAGGAGATGGTGCTGGTGAAGATGTTGATGGAGATTGACCCCCTCCCGATGAGAGGATTGTTGGTGATGACGTTGGTGATGATTTCCCCCTCCCAGAGGGAAGTGTCCCCGGCAGAACAGCTCCGCCAGAGCCCTAGATTGATTCCGCCTCGTGGCGGCGGGGTTTTGTTCCGTAAGCTTGCCCATGATTTTTTCCATGGTAAAAGTGATGATATAGGAGAAGATGGACGCCGGAGGCCCACCAGGGGGCCCAGGAGATAAGGGCGCACCCTATAGGGGGGGGGCTGTCTCCTGGACAGGGTGTGCCCCCCTGGCCTATTTATTTTGCTCAGAAATTCTTATTAATTCCAAAAAGTTGTTTTGTGGAGTTTCAGGACTTTTGGAGCTGTGCAGAATAGGTTTCCAACGTTTACTCCTTTTCCAGCCAGAATTCCAGCTGCCGACATTCCCCCTCTTCATGGTAAACCTTGTAAAATAAAAGAGAATAGCCATAAGTATTGAGATATAATGTGTAATAACAGCCCATAATGCAATAAATATTGATATAAAAGCATGATGCAAAATGGACGTATCACTCCCCTGTCCATACCTCACCCTTAAACGAGGCTTTGGACTTAATGCGATCTCTCGCCATTACAGAAGGATCGCTGCCGAACTATGCCCAGCCCGCACCAGGGGCTGAGAGCAGGGAATTTTACGTCCAACCCACCACCGACTTCATAGCCACTGTCGAGGACTTAACCGACATGCTCGATTACGCTTCCGAGGACATCGACGGCATGGATGACGATGTCGGAGAAGAGCAAAGCCAGAACCCGCCGCTTACCGGATGCTGGACGTCTACTTCCACATATGACGTGTATATGGTGGACACACCCAAAGAGGATGACGGCGAAGGTCGGAAGGACCCAGTTGAGGATAAGTCTCCTGTGGCACCACCAAAGCGTCGTCGTCAACGGCGCCGCTTTAAACCGCACCGAGAAAAAGACAACAATACCGGCACCGAAGACAACAATACTCCGGATAACACCGAAGACTAAGAAGCCCCTATCGAACCAACATCCGAACATGATGATTGGGAGGAGGGGAAAGTCAACCCGGACGATCCCATCGGGAATGAGGGCTCGGAGGACAGTAATTACATACCGATCTCCGAAGAAGACGAGAGCCTTGGCGACGAAGAATTCATCGTGCCAGAGGAACCCTTCGAACAAGAGCGCTTTAAGCGCCGTCTAATAGCCACTGCGAGGAGCCTGAAAAAGAAGTAGCAGCAGCTTCAAGCTGATCAGGATATGATCAATGACAGATGGATGGATGTCCTGGCAGCTGAGGAATACGGCCTCGAACGCCCAACCAAGAGCTACCCAAAGCGCAAGCTACTACCCCAATTCAACGACGAGGCCCCAGAGCCTATTTTTCCCACGCGTAATGCTGCCGACAGACCTGACTAACCCCCATGTGGCCGGGACAGAGAGGCAACTCAAATTGAACACCCGCTTGCACAACCCCGCGGTAAAGGTAGAGAGACAGCAGCTGCAGGATACACTTACAACTTACGACATGACCTGGACAATAGAGCTAGTCAAACCAGATCAATATACGGATCAAGGGGGTGGGCCCCAGCATGAGAAGACGGCCATCAAGCCTGGCGTGACAAGCATAACTTCCCCGAGCTGAAAACCACATACAAACTCCATCTGAACTGCATCGTGATGTGGCCCGATATAGAGGCGCCACACACACCCTATGCTTCATCGATGAGGTAATGGAGCACCAGTTCCTAGAAGGGTTTAAACCCGTGAACATCGAGTCATACGATGGTACAACAGATCCCTCAGTTTGGATTGAAGATTTCCTTCTCCACATTCACATGGCTCGCGGTGACGATCTACATGCCATCAAATACCTCCCCCTCAAACATAAGGGGCCAGCTCGGCACTAGTTAAATAGCCTCTCAGAAAACTCGATTGGAAGTTGGGAAGACCTGGAGGATGCCTTTAGAGACAACTTCCAGGCCACTTATATCCGACCTCCGGACGTCGATGACCTCAGTCACATAGTCCAGCAGCCCGGAGAGTCAACCAAAAAAATTCTAGACCCGGTTTTTAATAAAAAAGAACCAAATTGCTGATTGTCCGGACGCCGAGGCTCTCGCAGCCTTTAAACACAGCATCCGCGATGAATGGCTTGCCCGACACCTCGGCCAAGAAAATCCGAAGTCCATGGTAGCCCTCACATCACTCATGACCCACTTTTGCGCAGGCAAAGATATCTGGCTTGCCCGTAGCAGCAACAGTAACAACGATCTTGGCACTTCCGAAGCAAGGAACAGAAATGGCAGGCCCCGATGAAATAAAAACAAACGTCGGAGCAACACTCAAAATGTCGAAGACATGGCGGTCAACGCCGGATTCAGTGGCCCCAAGCCTGGTCAACGGAAGAGGCCATTCAAAAGAAACAAAGACGGTTCATCTAGCCTGGACCGAATACTCGATCGACCTTGCCAGATTCATGGCACCCATGACAAGCCTGCCAACCATACCAATAGAAGCTGTGGGGTCTTTAAGCAGGCTGGTAAGTTAAACAGCAAGCATATGGGGAAAGGGTCGCCCAGCGAGGATGACGATGAGGAGCCCTGCCCACCGAACATAGGGGGACAGAAGAAATTTCCCCCCAAGGTCAAGGTGATGAATATGATATACTCTATGCACATCCCCAAAAGAGTGCGCAAGCGCTCGTTAAGGGACGTCTATGCGATAGAGCCAGTCGCCCCAAAATTCAACCCATGGTCAGCATGCCCAGTCACTTTTGATCGCAGGGACCATCCGACCAGTATCCATCATGGAGGTTCAGCCGCATTGGTCCTCAACCCAATTATTGATAGATTCCACCTCACGAGAGTCCTCATGGACTGCGGCAGCAATCGTAACCTGCTCTATCAGGACACAGTCCGGAAAATGGGTATTGACTTGTCAAGAATCAAACCCACCAAAACTACCTTTAAAGGAGTAATACCTGATGTAGAGGCCCGCTGCACGGGCTCAATCACATTGGAGGTCATATTCAGTTCGCCGGACAACTTCCAAAGCGAAGACTTGATCTTCGACATCGTCCCTTTCCGTAGTGGCTATCACGCACTGCTCAGACGAACTGCGTTTGCCCACTTCAATGCGGTCCCGCACTATGCCTATCTGAAACTCAAAGTGCCAAGACCACGTGGTGTTATAACAGTTCATGGAAAGATGGATCGTTCCCTCTGTACTGAGGAACACACCGCGGCCCTCGCAGCGGAGGTGCAGGTTGGCCTTATCAAGCCAAAATGCACATCGGCAGTCAAGCCACCAGACCCTGTCAAACGAGTCCAGACTACTTCGCAGACTGATATTCCAGCTCGTCGGGAGCTCGATTAGCAATCTGGCATCTGTCTTCGCCCCAGCCAAGCAGCGGCGTATGTACCACGTGCTCATAACTACGCACTTAAAATACCATGGGCGGCGATGGAGGCATATCGAGGATAAAGTCCACAATACAAATCAACCGTACCTGGACCCCCATCTATCTTTTTCTTAACTTCATTTTTCCTTTTCAGGTTCTTTACAACCCACGTCACCCTTTTTATGGTGTCATGGGCCCTTTTTCCGGCCCCTTATGAAGACTTATTCATTAATCCTCTCAAAGGATCACATACCAAGGCGAAAAGCAGCACAGATGTACGACGGAGTACTTAAAGGATCTTTCAAGATCACCTCCTCCCCTTTTCTAATACATGTACACAGCTTTCCCTTTCGTTCGGCATGTAAAATAGCCTCGATGCTTATAGCATTATCTGTACAAATACATTTTGACGTATCAATTAGACTATAATGGAAACATTTTTTCGCCCAAACTATTTGGTACTGGCTTATTCCCTATTCTGTATTCCTTCGCCTTTTTCATCTGATTGTCATGTACACCTCGGCACGACCTAAATCGCCAGGGGCTCTATTCAGTCACGTACATTTCTTAAAATCTACCATAAGTCCGAACACTTTCGCAGTGCAATTCGACGTCCCAAATTTAGCATTATATGCATCGGCTCCGAATCATGTCTTGGGTCAATAGTTGGGTTGCCGGGCTCCTATGGTTACTACCTTATGTTCCGACTGGTCGGCTAAGGAAGTAAAGGGAGAACTACTGCGATTGTGTTTCCGGTTAGCCGGATAAACACCTCAGTAGAGAAAGCCAAAAACTGACTGTCATGATGCAGTGAGAGCTGGTCAGCTATTTGGTGACTTAGTATAAATCTCTTGAGATTTTTTCCGTGTCACACGATGGACTAGTTTTTACCTGGTCAGATATCTACAACACCCGAGTTTAGATCACCGAACAATACCAGGGGTTGCGCCTACAATCTTATCGTCAAACTCCTATGGCTAAGTGAGAGTGATAAAGCCGCATAGTCTGACTGCCTGGTTCTCCGCACTAGCACCTCCTTCAAGGACCAAGTCGTTGGGTTAAGTGTGTTTTTGTGCTGTTCCGAACACCCCCGTAGTATCTACGCGAGGGGCTGAAGCCGACAATTGGCCAACTCTTAGATTTATAAACGACCACGATAGAGGATAAATAATTTCAGATGAAACAAGACTAATATTATACGACCGGTTTGTTTTCATTACAAAGTTTGGGCATCACAGATACATTCATTCAAAAATGATGTCATTCGAAAGCAGGCCCTCTATAATGCGGGATCCTTCAAGGACGTCATTGAAATACTTCTCTGGCGTATGATGGTCCTTGCTGCGGGCGGTCCCTCGGTTGCAAGACTGGTGGCATTCATCTTCGCCCACTGCACCTTGACACGGGCGAAGGCCATCCGGGCACCTTCGATGCAGACCGACCGCTTTACAGCATCAAGCCGTGGGCAGGCATCGACCAGCCGCTTCACAAGCTCAAAGTAGCTACTAGGTATGGGTTCGGCTGGCCAAAGATGGACTATGATATCCTTCATGGCCAGTCCGGCCACCCTATGTAGCTCGGTCAGTTGTTTCAGCTGATCGCTGAGGGGCACAGGATGCTCCGGGGCAAGGTATTGCGACCAGAACATCTTCTCTCTTGAGCTCCCCTCTTCGGCCAGGAAGAAATCGGCAGCATCTGCAATGCTTCGGGGCAGATCCACAATCGCTCCTGGAGAACTCCAAATGTGTGTCAGTAAGGTGTACTTTCTCCTTACGTATTTGCTCTGCATATTAAAAGCCTTACCCGCCGCGATCTTCTTGGCTTCTTGGATCTCCTGACAGGCACCTTGGGCTTCAACCCGGGCCTCCTTCGCACTTTGCAGCGCCGCAGCAAGTTCGGATTCTTGTTCCGACACCTTGCGCTCCAAGGACTCACATTTGTTTATAGCATCCATAAGCTCTTGTTGGACTTCCTCCAACCTCGCTTCATGCTTTTTGTGGGTGGTTCGTTCCTTGTCCGCCTCCTTCTTGGCTTCGGCCATCGCACTCTTGAGGGCTTCAACCTCAGATGTGTTAACTATGAGCATAACCGTAAAGATCAGTCAGATAACAATTGGGAACTCATATCAGTTCAGATATACTTCGGTATAACATACCTTGTTTTGCCTCCAGCTTCCGCTTTAGTTTGAGACTTCGGCCGCATGCAAGGCTGCTGCCAGCTTCACAGCATGTTTGTCCAAGTAGACATATATGTTAGCTCATGTGAAGTATTATTCGATCCTCTGTGCGGCCTTTCTTCATGCAACGCCGAACAGAGTCTCAGAGGCTACTATCTATATACAGGTATTCCTTTTGTAAATAACTAAAAATATATTACTTCACATACCTCAAAGCCTGTTAGAAGGCTAGTATAGGCTTGGTTCAATCCGCTTTTAGTAGACAGAACCTTTTCGATCCTCCACAATGGAAGCACCTTGAAGCGCTTCTATCAGAGTGTCCGACGCCTCTGGATTGATAGAGGACGCCGGTGGAGACGACACGCCCCCTTCCCTTGAAGAAGGTTGTTGGTCCGATTCTAGAGCCATATGGGTTTCCGGAATAATATTCGGTTGGGGGCCGAATTGAGCGTTGCCCCCACCGCCGGTCTCCATGGGGTTGATTTCTCCCTCTCTTCGTCAACAGAGGTGTTATCCTCCACCGCCACCTTCATGGCCTCCTGTACCTCCCCATGACCTGGAGAGGTTCTTTGGGATAACACTTCGGTGTTATTCGTGGCAGTGGGTGGAGAGATCTGTGGAGGTGACTCGCTCTCCATCGCGTTCGTCCCTAGCGAGTTCCCAGATGACGATGATCGTTGGGGGAGATCGCAAGTCGGGCTATAATGCGCAATTCAGTACGTGATAACCCACAAGTGTAGGGGATCGCAATAGCTTTCGAGGGTAAAGTATTCAACCCAAATTTATTGATTTGACACAAGGGGAGCCAAAGAATATTATTGAGTATTAGCAGTTGAGTTGTCAATTCAACCACACCTGGACAACTTAGTATCTACAGCAAAGTATTTAGTAGCAAAGTAGTATGATAGTAAAGGTAACAGTGGCAAAAGTAAAGATAATAGTTTTGTAGTGATTGTTGCAGTAGCAACGGAAAAGTAAATAAGCGAAGCACAAGATGTGAAAAGCTCGTAGGCATTGGATCAGTGATGGATAATTATGTCGGATGCGATTCCTCATGTAATAGCTATAACATAGGGTGACACAGAACTAGCTCCAGTTCATGAATGTAATGTAGGCATGTATTCCGAATATAGTCATATGTGCTTATGGAAAAGAACTTGCATGACATCTTTTATCCTACCCTCCTGTGGCAGTGGGGTCCTAGTGGAAACTAAGGATATTAAGGCCTCCTTTTTAATAGAGAACCGGAACAAAGCATTAGCACATAGTGAATACATGAACTCCTCAAACTATGGTCATCACCGAGAAGTATCCCGATTATTGTCACTTCGGGGTTGTCGGATCATAACACATAATAGGTGACTATAGACTTGCAAGATAGGATCAAGAACACACATATATTCATGAAAACATAATAGGTTCAGATCTGAAATCATGGCACTCGGGCCCTAGTGACAAGCATTAAGCATAGCAAAGTCATAGCAACATCAATCTCAGAACATAGTGGATACTAGGGATCAAACCCTAATAAAACTAACTTGGTTACATGGTAAATCTCATCCAACCCATCACCGTCCAGCAAGCCTACGATGGAATTTCTCACGCACGGCGGTGAGCATCATGAAATTGGTGATGGAGGATGGTTGATGATGACGACAGCAACGAATCCCCCTCTCCGGAGCCCCGAACGGACTCCAGATCAACCCTCCCGAGAGAGATTAGGGCTTGGCAGTGGCTCCGTATCGTAAAACGCGATGAAACTTTCTCTCTGATTTTTTTCTCCGCGAAACGAAATATATGGAGTTGGAGTTCAGGGCGCGCCCCCACCCTCGTGGACAGGGTGTGGCCCCCTGGCTTGATTCTTTCGCCAGTATATTTTATATTTTCCAAAACTTGCCTCCGTGGATTTTCAGGTCATTCCGAGAACTTTTGTTTTCTACACATAAAACAACATCATGGCAGTTCTGCTGAAAACAGCGTCAGTCCGGGTTAGTTTCATTCAAATCATGCAAGTTAGATTCCAAAACAAGGGCAAAAGTGTTTGGAAAAGTAGATACATTGGAGACGTATCAACTCCCCCAAGCTTAAACCTTTGCTTGTCCTCAAGCAATTCAGTTGATAGACTGAAAGTGATAAAGAAAAACTTTTACAAACTCTGTTTGCTCTTGTTGTTGTAAACATGCAAAGCCAGCATTCAGGTTTCAGCAAATATTATGAACTAACCATACTCACAATAACACCTCGGTCTCACAATTACTCATATCAATGGCATAATCAGCTAGCGAGCCATATTAATAAAACTCGGATGACAACACTTCCTCAAAACAATCATAACATGATATAACAAAATGGTATCTTGCTAGCCCTTTCTGAGACCGCAAAACATAAATGCAGAGCACCTTCAAAGATCAAGGACTGACTAGACATTGTAATTCATGGTAAAATAGATCCAGTCAAGTCATACCCATAAACCAATAGTAATGAATGCAAATGACATTGTGCTCTCCAGCGGGTGCTTTTTAATAAGAGGGACAATGACTCAACATAAAATTAAATAGATAGGCCCTTCGCAGAGGGAAGCAGGGATTGGTAGAGGTGCCAGAGCTCGATTTTAAAATAGAGATTGAATAACATTTTGAGCGGCATACTTTCACTGCCAACGCAACAACTATGAGATGGTTGTATCTTCCATACTACATGCATTATAGGTAGATCCCAAACAGAATGGTAAAAGTTTATACTCCCCCGCCACCAACAAGCATCAATCCATGGCTTGCTCGAAACAACGAGTGCCTCCAACTAACAACAGCCCTGGGGGAGTTTTGTTTAATTATATTGATTTGCTTTGATCTTTTTGGATCATGGGATTGGGCATCCCGGTTACCGGCCCTTTCTCGTGAATGAGGAGTGGAGTCCACTCCTCTTGAGAATAAGCCACCTAGCATGGAAGATATAGGCAGCCCTAGTTGAAACATGAGCTACTCAAGCATACAAAACAGAATTTCATTTGAAGGTTTGGAGTTTGGCACATACAAATTTACTTGGAATGGCAGGTAAATACCGCATCGGAAGGTATGGTGGACTCATATGGAACAACTTTGGGGTTTAAGGAGTTTGGATGCACAAGCAGTATTCCCGCTTAGTACAGGTGAAGGCTAGCAAAAGACTGGGAAGCGACCAACTGAGAGAGCGACAACAGTCATAAACATGCATTAAAATTAATTCACACCGAGTACAAGCATGAGTAGGATATAATCTACCATGAACATAAATATCATGAAGGCTATGTTGATTTGTTTCAACTACATGCGTGAACATGTGCCAAGTCGAGTCACTCAATTCATTCAAAGGAGGATACCATCCCATCATACCACATCACAATAATTCTAATAGCATGTTGGCACGCAAGGTAAACCATTATAACTCATAGCTAATCAAGCATGGCACAAGCAACTATAATCTCTAAATGTCATTGCAAACATGTTTACTTCATAATAAGCTGAACCAGGAACAATGAACTCATCATATTTACAAAAACAAGAGAGGTCGAGTTCATACCAGCTTCTCTCATCTCAATCAGTCCATCTTATATCGTCATTATTGCCTTTCACTTGCACGACCAAACGATGTGTATAATAATAATAGTGCACGTGCATTGGACTAAGCTGGAATCTGCAAGCATTGAACTCAAGAGAGAAGACAAGGTAATATGGGCTCTAAGTTAAATAAACAATCATGCATATGAGAGCCACTAAACATTTTCAATATGGTCTTCTACTCTCGACCCCCAAAGAAAAGAAAAGAAAATAAAACTATTTACACGGGAAAGCTCCCAACAAGCAAGAAGAAGAACTAGAAATCTTTTTGGGTTTTCATTTTAATTTCTACTACAAGCATGAAAATTAAACTAACTATTTTTTTGTTTTTTCCTAAGGTTTATCGAACACACAAGAAGAAAGCTAGAAAAGAAAATTTAAACTAGCATGGATAATACAATGAAAGAGTATGAGCACCGACGACTAAAATAGTGTGTGAACATGAATGTAAAGTCGGTGAGAAATACGTACTCCCCCAAGCTTAGGCTTTTGGTCTAAGTTGGTCTATTGCCAAGGACCGCAGCTACTCTCCCCGGTGTACTAAGAGGTGTAATCAGGATACCACTGGCTGGCCGTCTCTTCCGGATTCCACTGGTAAGATGATGCACGATACGGGTCTAGTGCAGGTTCCGGCTCAGGCTCAGGTTCTGGAGTGGATGCTTGGCCTCGATGAGCATACACTGCTTCTGGCGTGACAAGAAAATTATCTACAATTAAATCAAACAATAGAGGCGCAGGAAAAATAATAGTCTCATTGTGTTTCTTATTAAATCTCAGGTTATACGGGAGCATCTTATCTTCATTGTCAACAATAAACTCATGCGCTACCATGCTCTTGTAATCTAAAATGTAAGGAGGCAATTTTGTCTCCTCTTTCTCATGGTGCCTAATAGGTATCTCAAAATATCTAGCAAGACGTGCAGCATAGGTACCTCCAAAGATGGGGCCTTTTGTACGATTCAGGCTTAGCCGTTTAGCAATAGCGACACCCATACTAAAACTATTATCTCCAAACAAGGCATGGTGAAGAATAATAATATCAGGAACATTGAAGTTTCCACTATTTCCACGACCAATCAAGCATCTACTAGCAAATATGGCAAAGTAGCGTAAAACAGGAAAGTGTATGCTAGAGATTCTCGCATCGGAACCCTTCTTTGGATCCCCTGCAGTGATAGTGTTAACAAATCCACCCACATCTCTATGATGTGGTTCCTCTAATTTTCCCTCAAAGGGTATCCTACATACCGCGCAAAAATTACGTAAAGACATTTCCCTGAATTCATCATATAAATGAAATGATACCGAAGGCGGTGACTTCTTAGGATAATAATAAAAGTTTTGCACGAAAGTATTGGTGAGTAAGAGATACTGATCGATCCGGTCGCGGAGGAAGTCGGTGAGGCCTGCATTTTCAATCAAGGAATAAAAGTCTTCATAAATTCCAGCTTCTCTCAAGAAATTGTCACAGGGCGATTCACACGGTCATACTTCCGCTATACAAGGGAGATTATATTTGGCCTTTTCCTTCTCTTTAGCTTGTTTTTCCTGGGAGCCTTGGCTAGAAGAGCCCCTCAAAAATCTCCTTAACATTTTCTGAAATTTTAGTAACTTCAAAATAAGAGTGAATAAAACTAAACAAGATTGGTAGCAACTACTCCTACAAGTACCTAGAGCCTATATCATGCATTAGAATTACTTGGGACCTCAAAAATTTAACATGCAAGCTCAAGAACATGGTCACCTATGCAGTAAAAATTTGCAATGAATAAAGCACTAGAACAAAAACTAATTGGACCATTGGAGGAGTCACATACCAAGCAACAATCTCCCAAAGCAGTTTTGTGAATGGAGCTTTGAGCAAGGAGATCGAAGATCGCAACAAAATGAGCTAGAACTCGTGCTTGAGCTGGATGGGGATTTTTTTGGGAAGAAGATGGAGTGTGTGGGTGCTGGCATAAGTGAAGGGGGGCAACAGGGGCCCATGAGACATGGGGGCGCGCCCAGGGGGTGTGGGCACGCCCTCCACTCTCGTGGCCTGGTGCTTGCCCCTCCTGCAGTGATTTCAGTGCCTAAAATCCTCAAATATTCCATAAAAAATCATACTAAATTTGCAGAGCATTTGGAGCACTTTTATTTTCGGGATATTTTTTTATTGCACAGATAAATCAGAAAACAGACGGATAATACTATTTTTGCTTTATTTATTCTAAATAATAGAAAGTAAAAAGAGGGTACAGAAGGTTGTGCCTTCTAGTTTCATCCATCTCAGGATCATCAAAATGAATCCACTAATAAGGTTGATCAAGTCTTGTTAACAAACTCATTCCGAATAACACGGAACCGGAGAAATTTCGAATAACACTAAGTTTCCTCAATGGGGATATGAACATCCCCAACAATAAGAATAGCATACTTTTTCTTGACAGTAGGGAGAGGAAATTCAAAACCTCCAATAATGATAGTTGGAACTTTTCCAATAGAATTGATGCTATGAACTTGAGATTGTTTCCTCAGAAAGTGTACCGTATGCTCATTAGCATTAACATGAAAAGTGACATTGCCTTTATTGCAATAAATAACAGCCCCTGCAATGTTCAAAAAGGGTCTACCAAGGATAATCGACATACTATCGTCCTCGGGAATATCAAGGATAACAAAGTCCGTTAAGATAGTGACATTTGCAACCACAATAGGCACATCCTCACAAATACCGACAAGTATAGCAGTTTATTTATTAGCCATTTGCAAAGATATTTCAGTAGGTGTCAACTTATTCAATTCAAGTCTACGATATAAAAAGAGGGGCATAACACTAACACCGGCTCCAAGATCACATAAAGCAGTTCTAACATAATTTCCTTTAATGGAGCATGGTATAGTTGGTACCCCCGGATCTCCAAGTTTCTTTGGTATTCCACCCTTAAAAGTGTAATTAGCAAGCATGGTGGAAATTTCAGCTTCCGGTATCTTTATTTTGTTTGTAATGATATCCTTCATATATTTAGCCTAAGGGTTTACTTTAAGCATATCAGTTAAGCACATATGTAAGAAGATAGGTCTAATCATTTCAGCAAAGCGCTCAAAATCCTCATCATCCTTTGTCTTGGATGGTTTAGGAGGAAAGGGCATGGGTTTCTGAACCCATGGTTCTCTTTCTCTACCATGCTTCCTAGCAACAAAATCTCTCTTATCATAACGTTGATTCTTTGATTGTGGGTTATCAAGATCAATAGCAGGTTCAATCTCTACTTCATTATTTTTGCTGGATTGAGCATCAACGTGAACATTATCATTAACATTTTCACTAGGTTCATGTTCATCACCTGATTGTGTTTCAGTGTCAGAGATAGAAATATCATTGGGATTTTCAGGTGTGTCTACAACAGGTTCACTAGAAGCATGCAAAGTCCTATCGTTTTTCTTTTTCTTCTTTTTAGAAGAACTAGGTGCCTCTAAATTATTTCTCTAAGAATCTTGCTCGATTCTCTTAGGGTGGCCTTCAGGATACAAAGGTTCCTGAGTCATTCTACCAGTTCTAGTAGCCACTCTAACAACAAAGTCATTTTTATTATTTAATTCATCAAGCTAATCATTTTGAGCTTTAAGTACTTGCTCAGCTTGAGTAGCAACCATAGAAGCATATTTGCTAATGAGTTTAAGTTCACCTTTAACTCTAGCCATATAATCACTCAAGCGTCCTATCTCGAAAGCATTATTCTTTAATTCTCTACCAACATAAGCATTAAAACTTTCCTGTCTAGCCATAAAGTCATCAAATTCATCTAAGCATGGGCTATGAAATTTAGTAGAGGGGATTTCAACTTTATCATATCTATAGAGAGAATTTACCTTTACTACCTGTGTCGGGTTATCAAGACAATGTGGTTCTTCAACAGGCGGTATATTAAGACCATGTATTTCTTCAATAGGTGGTAAATTCTTAACATCTTCAGCTTTAATACCTTTTTCTTTCATTGATTTCTTTGCCTCTTGCATATCTTCAGGACTGAGGAATAAAACACCTCTCTTCTTCGGAGTGGGTTTAGGAATAGGCTCAGGAGTTGGCTCAATTGGTTCAGGAATTGCCTCAGGAATTGGCTCAGGAAGAGTCCAATTATTTTCATTAGTCAACATATTATTCAATAGTAATTCAACTTCGTCGACTGTTCTTTCCCTGAAAACACAACCAGCACAACTATCCAAGTAGTCCTTGGAAGCATCGGTTAGTCCATTATAAAAGATATCAAGTATTTCATTTTTCTTAAGAGGATGATCAAGCAAAGCATTAAGTAATCAGAGAAGCCTCCCCCAAGCTTGTGGGAGACTCTCTTCTTTGATTTGCACAAAATTATATATTTCCCGCAAGGCAGCTTGTTTCTTATGGGCAGGGAAATATTTAGCAGAGAAGTAATAAATCATATCCTGGGGACTACGCACACAACCAGGAGCAAGGGAATTAAACCAAGTCTTAGCATCATCCTTTAATGAGAACGAAAATATCTTAAGGATATAATAATAGCGAGACTTCTCATCATTAGTAAACAGGGTGGCTATATCATTTAACTTGGTAAGATGTGCCACAACAGTTTCAGATTCAAGACCATAAAAAGGATCAGATTCAACCAAACTAATAATTTTAGGATCAGCAGAGAATTCATAATCCTTATCAGTAACACAGATAGGTGAAGTAGCAAAAGTAGGGTCAAGTTTCATTCTAGCATTGAGGGGCTGCTGCTTCCATTTAGCTAATAACTTCTTAAGATCATATCTATCTTTACAAGCAAAGATAGCTCTAGTAGCTTCCTCTTCCATAACATAACCCTCAGGAACAACAGGTAATTCATAATCAGGGGCAGAACTTTCATCATCACTATCATCAATGATAGCATCTTCAATAATTTCATTCTCTCTAACCCTAGCAAGTTTATCATCAAGAAATTCACCTAATGGCAAAGTAGTATCACACACAGAAGTAGTTTCATCATAAGTATCATGCATAGCAGAAGTGGCATCATCAATAACATGCGACATATCAGAATTCATAGCAGTAGCAGGTTTAGGTGTCGCAAGCTTACTAATAACAGAAGGACAATCTAGTGCAGAGCTAGATGGCAGTTCCTTACCTCCCCTCGTAGTTGAGGGCAAAATCTTGGTTCTTTCGTCTTTCAAGTTCCTCATAGTGATCAACAGATATAAATCCCAAGTGCCTCAAATAATAGAGCTATGCTCCCTAGAAAGGGCGCCAGAAATTAGTCTTGATAACTCACAAGTGTAGGGGATCGCAACACCTTTCGAGGGTAAAGTATTCAACCCAAATTTATTGATTCGACACAAGGGGGACCAAAGAATATTATTGAGTATTAGCAGTTGAGTTGTCAATTCAACCACACCTGGATAACTTAGTATCTGCAGCAAAGTATTTAGTAGAAAAGTAGTATGATAGTAAAGGTAACAGTGGCAAAAGTAAAGATAATAGTTTTGTAGTGATTGTAGCAGTAGCAATGGAAAAGTAAATAAGTGAAGCACAAGATGTGCAAAGCTCGTAGGCATTGGATCAGTGATGGATAATTATGTCGGATATGATTCCTCATGTAATAGCTATAACATAGGGTGACACAGAACTAGCTCCAGTTCATCAATGTAATGTAGGCATGTATTTTGAATATAGTCATACGTGCTTATGGAAAAGAACTTGCATGACATCTTTTGTCCTACCCTCCCGTGGCAGCGGGGTCATAGTGGAAACTAAGGGATATTAAGGCCTCCTTTTTAATAGAGAACCGGAACAAAGCATTAGCACATAGTGAACACATGAACTCCTCAAACTATGGTCATCACCGAGAAGTATCCCGATTATTGTCACTTCGGGGTTGTCGGATCATAACACATAATAGGTGATTATAGACTTGCAAGATAGGATCAAGAACACACATATAATAATGAAAACATAATAGGTTCAGATCTGAAATCATGGCACTCGGGCCCTAGTGACAAGCATTAAGCATAGCAAAGTCATAGCAACATCAATCTCAAAACATAATGGATACTAGGGATCAAACCCTAACAAAACTAACTTGATTACATGGTAAATCTCATCCAACCCATCACTGTCCAGCAAGCCTACGATGGAATTACTCACGCACGACGGTGAGCATCATGAAATTGGTGATGGAGGATGGTTGATGATGACAACAGCGACGAATCCCCCTCTCCGGAGCCCCGAACGGACTCCAGATCAGCCCTCCTGAGAGAGATTAGGGCTTGGCGGCGGCTCCGTATCGTAAAACGCGATGAAACTTTCTCTCTGATTTTTTTCTCCGTGAACGGAATATATGGAGTTGGAGTTGAGGTCGGTGGAGCGTCAGGGGGCCCACGAGATAGGGGGCGCGCCCAGGGGGGGTGGGCGCACCCCCACCCTCATGGACAGGGTGTGGCCCCCCTGGTCTTGATTCTTTAGCAAGTATTTTTTATATTTTCCAAAACTTGCCTCTGTGGATTTTCAGGTCATTCCGAGAACTTTTGTTTTCTACACTTAAAATAACATCATGGCAGTTCTGCTGAAAACAGCGTCAGTCCGGGTTAGTTTCATTCAAATCATGCAAGTCAGAGTCCAAACAAAGGGCAAAAGTGTTTGTAAAAGTAGATACATTGGAGACGTATCTGTACGTTAAAATAATAAGGCATAAAATCGGATATGTGTATGGTGTCTTCGGATACTTATGATTCAGCCAAGGGCTTCGGCATGGGGTGTCGCTTTGGGATGGCATCGACATCCGCTTCGAAATCATTGGAAAGGGAGGTTTTTCCCTTCTTGGTCGCCTCCGCCTCCAGATCCACAGAAGCCGCCCTTTTCTTCTTCATCCCCTTAGGGGGAGAGTTGCTCTCTTCCTCCTCTACATCTTCGTCATGAGAGGAGGAGGACTCGGTGTCTTCGTACACGATGTCCGAAGCACCCTTACGGCAAAGGCCACTTCTGACCTCCTAGCCCTTCTCCTTGGCCTTCTTCTCCATCGCCTGATATGGCGCCTGAACCAGCATCTTTGTCAGCAAGGGGGTGGCCTGGTCCTCGAGCATTAGAGCCGGACATTTGATCTGCCCCGCCTTCTTTGTCCAGCCATATGGGAGTAAGAAAGTTCAATATACACCTTGAGTTTACAATAAAAGTTATCATAATACTTACGGGAGTGACCGGACATGCGCAGTCAAGGTCGCGGTCTTCGGTTGTCTCCAGCCACGACTTGTGAGACTTGAAGAGCAGCTTCCATATGTCTTCGTGCGTCATGCCGAAGAACCGCTGCAGGGTCCGAGGACCGGCCGGGTCGAATTCCCACATATACTGAGTCCAGCATTGACAAGGGAGAATCCAGCGAAAAAGCATCACCTGGATCACGCTAGCGAGGCTGGTGTTCTTGTTTATCATGCCTTTGAAGCGGCTCTCCAGCGTCCTCACCTTGTCAGGCAATTCCCAATCTAGGGCCTTACTGAGCTAGGATGTAAGCCGCATCGGGGGCCCGGATTTGAACTCAGGAGCAGCGGCCCATGTTGCGTCGCGGGGTTCCGTGATATAGAACCACCCATGCTGCCATCCCTTGATGTTCTCCACAAAGGTCCCCTTTTTCTAGGTGACGTTAGGGAGTTTGCTCACCATGGCGCCGCCGCACTCCATGTGTTAGCCCTCGACCACCTTTAGCTTCACATTGAAGACCTTGAGCCATAGGCCGAACTGGGGAGGGACGCGGAGGAATGCATCACACACGACAATAAACGCCGAAAGGTTGAGGAAAGAATTTGGGGCTAGATCATGAAAATATAGCCCCTAATAGAACATGAGACCGTAGGCAAAAGGATGAAGGGGAAACCCTAGTCCGCGAAGGAAATGGGGGATAAACACTACCCTTTCGTTAGGCTCTGGAGTGGGAATGATCTGTTTTTTGGCAGGGAGCTAATGACCCACAAGTTTAGGGGATCTATCGTAGTCCTTTCGATAAGTAAGAGTGTCGAACCCAACGAGGAGCAGAAGGAAATGACAAGCGGTTTTCAGTAAAGTATTCTCTGCAAGCACTGAAATTGTCGGTAATAGATAGTTTTGTGATAAGGTAATTCGTAACGGGTAACAAGTAACAAAAGTAAATAAGGTGCAGCAAGGTGGCCCAATCCTTTTTGTAGCAAAGGACAAGCCTGGACAAACTCTTATATAGGGAAAAGCGCTCCCGAGGTCACGTGGGAATTATCGTCAAGCTAGTTTTCATCACACTCATATGATTCACGTTCGGTACTTTGATAATTTGGTATGTGGGTGGACCGGTGCTTGGGTACTGCCCTTTCTTGGACAAGCATCCCACTTATGATTAACCCCTATTGCAAGCATCCACAACTACAAAAGAAGTATTAAGGTAAACCTAACCATAGCATGAAACATATGGATCCAAATCAGCCCCTTACGAAGCAACTCATAAACTAGGGTTTAAGCTTCTGTCACTCTAGCAACCCATCATCTACTTATTACTTCCCAATGCCTTCCTCTAGGCCCAAACAATGGTGAAGTGTCATGTAGTCGACATTCACATAACACCACTAGAGGAGAGACAGCATAAATCTCATCAAAATATTTAATGAGTACCAAATTCACATGACTACTTATAGCAAGACTTCTCCCATGTCCTCAGGAACAAACGTAACTACTCACAAATCATATTCATGTTCATAATCAGAGGGGTATTAATATGCATATAGGATCTGAACATATGATCTTCCACCGAATAAACCAACTAGCTAGCATCAACTACAAGGAGTAATCAACACTACTAGCAACCCACAGGTACCAATATGAGGTTTTGAGACAAAGATCGGATACAAGAGATGAACTAGGGTTTGAGAGGAGATGGTGCTGGTGAAGATGTTGATGGAGATTGACCCCCTCCCGATGATAGGATGGATGGTGATGACGATGGTGATGATTTCCCCCTCCCGGAGGGATGTTTCCCCGGCAGAACAGCTCCGCCGGAGCCCTAGATTGGTTCTGCCTCATGGCGGCGGTGTCTCGTCCCGAAAGCTTGCTTATGATTTTTTCCAGGGTAAAAGACTTCATATAGCAAAAGATGGGCACCGGAGGCCTACCAGGGGTCCCACGCGGCAGGGGGCGCGCCTAGGGGGGTAGGGCGCGCCCCCCACCCTCATGGACGGTAGGTGGCCCCCTCTGGTATTTTCTTCGCTCAGTATTTTTTATTAATTCCAAAAATAACTTCCGTGGAGTTTTAGGTCTTTTGGAGTTGTGCAGAATAGGTCTCTAATATTTACTCTTTTTCTAGCCCAGAATTCCAGCTGTCGGCATTCTCCCTTTTCATGTAAACCTTGTAAAATAAGAGAGAATAGACATAAGTATTGTGACATAACGTGTAATAACAGCCCATAATGTAATAAATATCGATATAAAATCATGATGCAAAATGGACTTATCAACTCCCCCAAGCTTAGACCTCGTTTGTCCTCAAGTGGAGGCCGATAATGAAAAATATGTCCGCATGTTTAGAGATAGAGGTGTCGATAAAACAAAATACGGACATGAGGGCATCATGATCATTCCTATAATAGAAATATATATATATATATATATATATATATATATATATATATTGTCATATGATTTCTTATGCTCAAGTAATAATCTATGCACAATGTCAAGTATGAATCAGAAACTTCATTGAGGACTAACAAACTATGCTCTCGGTCAATGAAGCAATTGCAATTTATCATAACATCGGAAAGAGTAAACATAAGAGCTTTTCAGCAAGTCCACATACTCAACTATCATTTAGTATTTCACAATTGCTAACACTCACGCAATACTTATGGGTGTGGAGTTTTAATCGTACACAGAGAAAGATAGGGGCTTATAGTGTTGCCTCCCAACCTTTTACCTCAAGGGTAATGTCAACAATAATAGTTCATGCTAACTTACATCTGATTGGATATATATATCAGGATCTTTCCAACACAAGGTGCTTGCCAAAGGATAAAATTTAAAAAGGAAAGGTGAAGATCACCATGAATCTTGCATAAAGTATAAGACAAGAATAAAAGATAGGCCCTTCGCAGAGGGAAGCAGAGGTTGTCATGTGCTTTATGGTTGGATGCACGAAATCGTAATGCAAAAGAACGTCACTTTATATTGCCACTTGTGATAGGGACCTTTATTATGTAGTCCGTCGCTCTTATTGATTCCATATCACAAGATTGTATAAAGCTTATTTTCTCCACTCTAATAAGTCATACATATTTAGGGAGCAATTTTTATTGCCTACAACAATGACAACTTACATGAAGGATCTTACTCAATCCATAGGTAGGTATGGTGGACTCTCATGGCAAAACTGGGTTTAAGGATATTTGGAAGCACAAGTAGTATCTCTACTTAGTGCAAAGAATTTGGCTAGCATGAGGGGTAAAGGCAAGCTCAACATGTTGGATGGTCCATGACAATATACTTTATTTCGGATATAAGAAAACATAACCCATTACGTTGTCTTCCTTGTCCAACATCAACTCTTTAGCATGTCATATTTTAATGAGTGCTCACAATCATAAAAGATGTCCAAGATAGTATATTTATATGTGAGACCCTCTCTTTCTCTATTACTTCCTATTAATTGCAACGATGACCAAAACTATGTTTGTCAACTCTCAACAACTTTTATTCATCATACCCTTTATATATGAAGACATTACTCTCCATAAGATCAATATGATCTCTTTTATTTCTTTTTATTCTTTCTTTTTCTTTTATTACCTCAAGATCATAGCAAGGTAATCAAGCCCTTGAATCAAGACTAATCTTTATTATATATAGCTCATGGACTCGATTACATAGAGGAATCATAAAGCAAAACTCAAAACTAAATCATTCTAAAACTTTATTCTACTAGATCAAGATATTACCAAAAGGATCAAACTAAGAAAAACAGTAAAGATAGGAGTGTGATGGTGATACGATACCGGGGCACCTCCCCCAAGCTTGGCAGTTTCCAAGGGGAGTGCCCATACCCAATACTTAATTCATCGGAGGTGGTGATGATGGAGTTGTTGATGATGAAGGCTTGTCATCCCTCTTCCAAGGCATAGGCTCACCATCATAGAAAGATGATCAAGTCTTCGGGATCCTTAAATCTGTAGCCAAACTCATCCTCTTGAATCCATATTTATACTTACAGTTTTGATTTTGCAGGTCATAGCTCTAGGCTTGGAGGTGCTCGATTTTCTCGTGAAGCTTGAAGATGGCCTCCCCAATGTTCCTGGCATCCAGCTTGTGGTTGTTGGTGAACTCCGCGATCATCATGTGGTTGGCATCGAGTCCGTATTCCACCATCCCTTGGCACTTGAAAACCTGCTGCTCCATTGCTTCGAGTCTTGTCTCCACGCTTCCGGTTCTCCTTGGTCCCTCGACATTGCGGATGTGCAGCACCCCCTCATGCATCTCAATGGTTTGAGGGTGTTGCAGCACCTCTGCGAGGTAGGGGTTGATGACCTTCTCGAAGAACTTATCCTTGGGTGCGCTCGGAGACATCATGGTGATCTAGATCTGTCAGAAAAATAGCTCGAAACAAAAACAAGAGATATTTGCGTGGTGCGGTGGTCAAAACCTACGGGAGATTATATAATTAATTTTTACCGAATAAAAGAAGTATCGTGCAAGAAAACAGAGTCCGGAGAGCACACGAGGTGCCCACGAGGTAGGGGCGCGCCCAGGGGGGTAGGGCGCGCCCTCCACCCTCGTGGACGCCTCGTGTCCTTCCCGGACTACCTCTTATTTTCCTATTTTCTTAAATATTCCAAAATGGAGAGAAATTTCCATTAGAACTGTTTTGGAGTCGGTTTACTTACCGTACCACATACCTATTCCTTTTCAGAGTCTGGAACATCCTGGAAAGTGTCCCTTATGTATTCCTCCGGGGTCACGGTTTCAATAACATTAGTTTCATCATTTATGGGATTACTTGAGATATAATGTTTGATTCTTTGACCCTTCACCACCTTCGGATTTGTGCCTTCGAAGTTGTTGATTTTTATGGCACCGGAACGATAGACCTCCTCGATAACGTAAGGACCTTCCCATTTAGAGAGGAGTTTTCCTGCAAAAAAATATTAATCGAGAATTGAATAGCATTTTGTCATTAAACTCACGCTTTTGTATCCTTTTGTCATGCCACCTTTTAACTTTTTCTTTAAACAGTTTGGCATTCTCATAGGCTTGAGTCCTCCATTCATCAAGTGAGCTAATGTTAAATAGCCTCTTCTCACCAACAAGTTTGAGATCATAATTGAGCTCTTTAATGGCCCAATATGCCTTATGTTCTAGTTAGAGAGGTAAGTGACATGCTTTTCCATAAATCATTTTACATGGAGACATACCCATAGGATTTTTATATGCATTTCTATAAGGCCATAATGCATCATCAAGTTTCTTGGACCAATTCTTTCTAGATCTATTAACAGTCTTTTGCAAAATCAATTTAAGCTCTCTCTTACTCAATTCTACTTGGCCACTAGACCGTGGGTGATATGGAGATGCAATTCTATGATTAAGATCATACTTGGCAAGCATTTTACGAAAACACCATGAATAAAATGTGAACCACCATCAGTCATTAGGTATCTAGGGACTCCAAACCTCGGAAAAATAACTTCTTTAAGCATCTTAATAGAGGTGTTATGATCAGCACTACTAGTTGGAATAGCTTCTACCCACTTAGTAACGTAATCAACAGCAACTAAAATATGTGTATACCCATTAGAGGAAGGAAATGGTCCCATATAATCAAAGCCCCAAACATCAAATGGTTCAATAACAAGAGAATAATTCATAGGCATTTCTTGACGTCTACTAATATTACCAATTCTTTGACATTCATCACAAGACAAGACAAATTTACGGGCATCCTTGAAGAGAGTAGGCCAATAAAAACCGGATTGCAATACCTTATGTGCAGTTCTATCTCCAGCGTGGTGTCCTCCATAAGCCTCGGAGTGACACTTGCATAGGATTTGTTCCTGTTCATGCTCAGGTACACAACGTCTAATAACACCATCTACTCCTTCTTTATAAAGGTGTGCGTCATCCCAGAAGTAATGTCTTAAATCATAGAAAAACTTTTTCTTTTGCTGGTATGTGAAACTAGGTGGTATAAATTTAGCAACAATGTAATTAGCATAATCAGCATACCATGGAGCAGTACAAGAGGCATTTATGACAACTAATTGTTCATCAGGGAAGCTATCATCAATAGGTAGTGTGTCATCAAGAACATTCTCTAACCTAGACAAGTTGTCTGCAGCGGGGTTCTCAGCTCCCTTTCTATCAATAATATGCAAATCAAATTCTTGTACTAGGAGAACCCATCTAATGAGTCTAGGTTTAGCATCTTTCTTTCCCATAAGATATTTAATAGCAGCATGATCAGTGTGAACAGTTACTTTAGAATTAACAATATAAGGTCTAAACTTATCACAAGCAAATACAATTGCTAAAAAATTCTTTTTTAGTAGTAGCATAATTTCTCTGGGCACTGTCTAGAGTTTTACTAGCATATTGAATAACTTTAGTTTCTTATCAACTATTTGTCCTAGAACAACGCCTATAGCATAATCACTAGCATCACACATAATTTCAAAGGGTAAATTATAATCAGATGGCTAAACAATAGGTGCAGAAATCAAAGCTTTCTTAAGTATTTCAAATGCTTCTACACAATCTTCATCGAAGACAAAAGGAATATCTTTTTGTAAGAGATTAGTCAGAGGCCTAGAAATTATAGAGAAGTCCTTAATAAACCTCCTATAAAAACCGGCATGACCAAGGAAACTTCTTATACTTTTAATGTCTTTAGGACACAACATCTTTTCAATGGCATCAACTTTAGCTTTATCAACTTTAATACCTCTTTCAGAAATTTTATGCCCCAATACAATGCCTTCATTAACCATAAAGTGGCATTTTTCCCAATTCAAGACAAGATTAGTTTCTTCACATCTCTGCAAAACTCGATCAAGGTTGCTCAAGCAAACATCAAAAGAAGATCCATAAACGGAGAAATCGTCCATGAAAACCTCAACAATCTTTTCACAAAAGTCAGAGAATATAGCCATCATGCATCTTTGAAAGGTAGAAGGTGCATTACATAAACCAAAAGGCATACGTCTATAAGCAAAAGTACCGGAAGGGCAAGTAAAAGTGGTCTTTTCTTGATCCTCTTTTGACACAGGTATTTGAGAGAAACCAGAGTAACCATCTAGAAAGCAAAAATGTGTATGTCTGGATAATATTTCTAGCATTTAATCAATAAAAGGCAAAGGGTAATGATCCTTTTTAGTAGCTTTATTTAATATGCGGAAATAAATTACCATCCTATAACCTGTAACAATTCTTTGCGGGATCAATTCATCTTTATCATTAGGAACAACAATAATACCTCCCTTCTTAGGGACACAATGGACAGGACTTACCCACTGACTATCAGCAACGGGATAAATTATACCTGCCTCCAGAAGCTTTAGTATTTCTTTTCTTACAACTTCTTTCATCTTAGGATTTAACCGTCGTTGGTGATCAACAACTAGTTTGGCGTCTTTCTCCCATTTTATTTTGTGTTGGCATAGAGTGGGCCTAATGCCCTTAAGATCATCAAGAGTATATCCAATAGCAGCACGGTGCTTCTTCAGAGTTTTCAATAATTTCTCCTCTTCCTGCTCTAAAAGGTTAGCACTAATAATAACATGATATATCTTCTTTTCATCAAGATAAGCATATTTAAGAGTATAAGATAGTGGTTTAAGCTCAAACACGGGATCACCCTTGGGTGGTGGAGGATCCCCTAGAATTTCAACAAGCAAGTTGTGTTTCAAAATAGGTCCCTGTTTAAAGAATACTTCATCTATTTCCCTTCTTTCATTCATAAACATATCATTTTCATGGTCTAGCAAATATTGTTCTAAAGGATCATTAGGAGGTACGACAATAGAAGCAAGACCAATAATTTCATCCTTACTAGGCAATTCTTTATCATGAGGTTGTCTACGGAATTTAGTAAAATTAAACTCATGAGACATATCCCCCAAACCAATAGTAATAACATCCTTTTTGCAGTCTATCCTAGCATTAACAGTATTCAAGAAGGGTCTACCAAATATGATTGGACAAAAGCTATCTTGTGGGGAACCAAGAACAAGAAAATCAGCAGGATATTTAACTTTCCCACACAAGACTTCAACATCTCTAACAATCCCAACTGGTGAAATAGTATCTCTATTGGAAAGCTTAATTGTAACATCAATTTCTTCCATCTCAGCAGGTGCAATATCATGCATAATTTCTTTGTATAAGGAATGAGGTATTGCACTTGCACTAGCACCCATATCACATAAGCCATGATAACAATGATCTCCTATTTTAACAGAAATAACAGGCATGCCTACAACAGGTCTATGTTTATTTTTAGTATTCGGTCTAGCAATTCTAGCAGCTTCATCACAGAAGTAAATAACATGCCCATAAATATTATCAACCAAGAGATCTTTAACCATAGCAATACTAGGTTCATCTTGAATTTGCTCAGGTGGTGTAGGTGTTCTAGTATTACTCTACGAACCACAGTTGAAGCTTTAGCATGATCCTTTATCCTAACAGGGAAAGGTGGTTTCTCAATATAGGTAGTAGGAACAATAGGATCATTATAAGAGATAGTCTTTTCTTCAACTTTAATAGGTGCAACTAATTTTACTTCAATGGGAGGATTATATTTAAACCACTTCTCCTTAGCGAGGTGAACATGAGTAGCAAATGATTCACAGAAAGAAGCTATTATCTCATAGTCAAGTCCATATTTAGTGCTAAATCCACGAAAAGCATCGGTATCCATAAAAGATTTAACACAATCAAACTTAGGTGTCATATCTGACTCCTTACCTTCGTCGAGATCCCAATCTTCAGAGTTGCGTTTAATTCTTTCAAATAAATCCCATCTGAATTCAATAGTCTTCATCATAAAAGAACCAGTACAAGAAGTATCGAGCATGGAGCGATTGTTGAGAGAAAGCCGAGCATAAATTTTTTGAATAATAATTTCTCTTGAGAGCTCATGATTGGGGCATGAATATAACATTGACTTAAGCCTCCCCCAAGCTTGAGCGATGCTTTCTCCTTCGCGAGGCCAAAAATTATATATGTAATTACGATCACGATGAACAAGATGCATAGGGTAAAACTTCTGATGAAATTCCAATTTCAATCGGTTGTAGTTCCATGATCCCATATCATCACATAGCCAAAACCATGTCAATGCATTTCCCTTCAAAGATAAAGGGAAGCCCTTCTTCTTGATAACATCCTTGGGCATACCTGCAAGCTTAAATAATCCACAAACTTCATCCACATAGATTAGGTGCAAATCAGGATGCAATGTTCCATCTTCCGTAAAGGGATTAGCTTGCAGTTTCTCTATCATACCCGAAGGAATTTCAAAATAAACATTTTCAGTAGATTTAGTAGGTTGAGGAGCAACTCTTTGCTCTACTGGTCGGCGTGAAGATACCCCGAACAAGCCCCTCAAAGGATTACTTTCCATAGTAACAAGTGACAGTAAATTTCAGCACACTATATAAATGTTTCCTTACCAAATTCCACCTACTAAAGGCGCTTCACTCCCCGGCAACGGCGCCATAAAAGAGTCTTGATGACCCACAAGTGTAGGGGATCTATCATGGTCCTTTCGATAAGTAAGAGTGTCGAACCCAACGAGGAGCAGAAGGAAATGACAAGTGGTTTTCAGTAAGGTATTCTCTGCAAGCACTGAAATTATCGGTAACAGATAGTTTTGTGATAAGGTAATTCGTAACGGGTAACAAGTAACAAAAGTAAATAAGGTGCAACAAGGTGGCCCAATCCTTTTTGTAGCAAAGGACAAGCCTGGACAAACTCTTATATAGGGAAAAGCGCTCCCGAGGACACATGGGAATTATCGTCAAGCTAGTTTTCATCACGCTCATATGATTCACGTTCGTTACTTTGATAATTTGGTATGTGGGTGGACCGGTGCTTGGGTACTGCCATTTCTTGGACAAGCATCCCACTTATGATTAACCCCTATTGCAAGCATCCGCAACTACAAAAGAAGTATTAAGGTAAACCTAACCATAGCATGAAACATATGGATCCAAATCAGCCCCTTACGAAGCAACTCATAAACTAGGGTTTAAGCTTCTGTCACTCTAGCAACCCATCATCTACTTATTACTTCCCAATGCCTTCCTCTAGGCCCAAACAATGGTGAAGTGTCATGTAGTCGACATTTACCTAACACCACTAGAGGACAGACAACATACATCTCATCAAAATATCGAACGAATACCAAATTCACATGACTACTTATAGCAAGACTTCTCCCATGTCCTCAGGAACAAACGTAACTACTCACAAATCATATTCATGTTCATAATCAGAGGAGTATTAATATGCATATAGGATCTGAACATATGATCTTCCACCGAATAAACCAACTAGCATTAACTACAAGGAGTAATCAACACTACTAGCAACCCACCGGTACCAATATGAGGCTTTGAGACAAAGATCGGATACAAGAGATGAACTAGGGTTTGAGAGGAGATGGTGCTGGTGAAGATGTTGATGGAGATTGACCCCCTCCTGATGAGAGGATCGATGGTGATGATGATGGTGATGATTTCCCCCTCCTGGAGGGATGTTTCCCCGCAGAACAGCTCCGCCGGAGCCCTAGATTGGTTCCACCAAGGTTCCGCCTTGTGGCGGCGGTGTCTCGTCCCGAAAGCTTGCTCATGATTTTTTTCCAGGGTAAAAGACTTCATATAGCAGAAGATGGGCATCGGAGGCCTGCCAGGGGGCCCATGAGGCAGGGGGCACGCCCAGGGGGTAGGGCGCGCCCCCACCCTCGTGGACGGTAGGTGGCCCCCTCTGGTATTTTCTTCGCTTAGTATTTTAATTCCAAAAATAAATTCCATGGAGTTTCAGGGCTTTTGAAGTTGTGCAGAATTGGTCTCTAATATTAACTCCTTTTCCAGCCCAGAATTCCAACTGCCGGCATTCTCCCTTTTCATGTAAACCTTCTAAAATAAGAGAGAATAGGCATAAGTATTGTCACATAACGTGTAATAACAGCCCATAATGCAATAAATATCGATATAAAATCATGATGCAAAATGGACGTATCAGGAGCCGATGGACTATGTCCGTGGCCAAATACCCGGCTTCTTGGAGCTCCTTGATGTTCTCCTCTGTAACAGAGGAGGCCATCCACTTGCCCTGCGCTCCAGATCCGTACATGGTTAGGAGTGTTTGGTGGTGATGGAAAGGATTGATACTTGGGCGCTAGAACTCGAATGGCGGATAGGAGGAGGAGGAAGAAGGCGTGGGGTAAAAAGATGGATCTTTGTCTTCTTATAAAGGCAGTGGATATCAAGCGTCCCCTTTAGATCCTTAAATCTCGCCTATTCCCAAGGGGACGTGTGAACAACACGTTCGGATTACCCAAGCCCCTGTTAATGAGAATCCCGTGATAAGGGGAAACCATCTTTGCTTTGACAAGACATGTCAATGGCCGTGCCTCGAAATGCGGAACGAGGTTGTAAAACGGTTCAGAATGCTAACAAGGCCAGGACATAACACCTCGCTAGAAAAATTGCCTATGGACACGACTTATTTCGTTTCGAATATTTTTTCCCTTACAGCTTAAGGCTATAATTGTTTAATAAAGCCGGATACAGCTGTTTTGCATGGAGGACTGCGTTGGAGTATTTAGAGAAGGAACCTGCCTTGCAATGCCAAAGACAATCTGCGCACCGAATACATCGTCATTGAAGCCTGGTTCAGGGGCTACTAAGGGAGTCCTGGACTATGGGGTCCTTGGGGAGTCGGCCTATGTGACATGGGCCAGACTGATGGGCCATGAAGATACGAGATAGAAGGACCTCCCCCGTGTCCGGACGGGACTCTCCTTTGCGTGCATGGCAGCAAGCTTGGCGTTCGGATCATGTACCTTCCTTTCTCTGTAAACCGACTCTGTACAACTCTAGATCCCTCCGGTTCCTATATAAACTGGAGGGCTTAGTCCATAGGTAACAACACAATCATACAGGCTAGATATCTAGGGTTTAGCCAATACGATCTTGAGGTAGATCAACTCTTGTAACCCCTATACTCATCAAAGTCAATCAAGCAGGAAGTAGGGTATTACCTCCATTAAGAGGGCCCGAACCTGGGTAATCATCGTGTCACCTGCCTCCTTGTTACCTTCGATCCTTAGACGCACAATTCGGGACCCCCTACCCGAGATCCGCCAGTTTTGACACCGACAGAGGGGTTGAACCAAATCGGGTATGGCAAGAGTACCGTCGGATCCATGCCCTCTATGCGCCAGACATTAATGACACGCCGGATCTGCGCCCTTTGTCCACCAGAGAATAGAATAGGGGCACCTAGATCCATGTGCTTCATCTATCGGAGTCGAGGAGGGAGACTACGGATCTGGCACCGCAGCAGCCGCATCCATTGAAAATAAACACCTGCTCTCCTCTCCTGTCACAACATTGCATCACCATTGTTGAGCCTCCTAGCGTCTGGCTCGATCCTCATCTGGTCAGCAGTCGATGGAGAGGGCAAATCTGTGCTCTTTGGCCGCCAAAGACTATAATCAAACCAAAGCATGGTTGGCAGGGAGGCCGAGTCCGAGCTGGACGACCAATATCTCACGAGATTCATTGTTGCTGGTAAGCCGCCGCCACGAATTAGAGAGAGAGAGAGAGAGAGCTGGGTGGGATGGGAGAGAGTTGATTTGGGGGGCAGAAATCATGGGAAGATAGGGGAAAGAGCTAGCGTCACCTGAGCACATCTGGGACCCATCAAACTAGTATTTTTCTCCGTATCTTGATTCATATGTCTCATGAAATTGAAAAGTGGCACAGATCCCAACAGTTCTGTGCGGTCTAGATAACGATCTCAACTGGACTCAGGAGCTAAATATGATTTACTTGATAAAACATAAGGACTGAAATATTTGAAATAGTTCAAATATATTCAGGAAGAAGATATAATATCATTATGACGAAAGATAAAATGATTCTTCTTTTGTGAAGAAATATATCTAAGTCATAAGTTTAACAAGAAATTTAATAATTAAAGAATTATTATTTACCATCTGCTTTTATTAAGTTTTGGGAATTTATAAATGATACAACATTATATTCACTAAATATATGCATCATCTAATAAAACTATAAAGAGTTATAGAATATTTTAGACGATTGCTTGATAGTAGGTTTTGTATTTCTCACACAAAATTCTAAAGTATCAGTGTTTGTCAAGAGAATGAATATTACCGAGAAAAGGTTTACTTGTTAAAACGATAAGTGGGAGAATGATACAACTTATTGAGATTATTGAATCTCCGGCTTAAGTTAAAACAAGACTAAATCAGAAATGTTCTGGAGTATTTTTGCCCGCAAAACTAAGGGAAATAATCTACTACACAAGATGTAGAAGCTTCAGTTAAGACTGTAACAAAATGGGAAGTTCAGGAAAGATTATCGAATCTACTAAATATTTCATCTTAGAAGAAGATGAAACTCGTGCACTACAAGGAAGCAACGATGACGCCCAACTAAGATAGGTATTTCTCAAACCATTTAAAATCCAAAGTGAAGTCCATATGCAAGGAACAAGTTTTGTACTTGGAGAAACCTTCAGAAGGTGTATAAATGGATCTTTGATTATTCATGGATAACGATCCTAAAAGAAAAGGTTTGACAAAAGTATTTTGTAGGAATGGAAGAAATGATCTGATCAAATCTTCGTGTTTAGTAGCAATACTAAAAATATAAATGGGATATGAATGGTGAGTGTTATAGATATAACAAACCAAATTGTTTTTTGAAAAGAGTTCAAAAAGGGATGTATATAAGATACAACCAAAAAGGTTTTGTCAGCAATACCGTAATGATATAATTATTTCAAACCATAAGTATGATTTGAAATAAAATATCAAACAACTGTAATCTGATAAATTAATTGGAGAATTTGAAATTTATCAAAAGACTTGTGGATACAAGAAGTTTAGTGAGAGTTCTATGGCATTTATGATCTTACATATGTATGACGTATCACTTGATCAAAAATAATATAAAGTATATTAGACAAAAAAATCATGTTTCTAAACACTTAGAATTATTGGATGGTAAATCTATATAGATAGATTGTAACATCTGATTATACTAAGAATTGTAATGTGACAAAAGTTTTAAAGAAGTTTAAAAGGATAAAATGTTTTCTCAAAATGTCACATAGCATAACACTATGCAGAAATCAATAGTTGATGAGCATGTATGGATGAATAAAGTTCAATCTACTACAGAAATTGAATTCATCATGTGTGTTATCAAATGTACAAAGCCATATGTTTCCTATAGACTAACTGTTAGTAGTAAGTACCATAGTGATGTCTAAAAGATTCACTAGGGTGATTTCTTAAAGATTTAAGTACCTTGATTGGACGAAGGCTTTGCTTCTTGTCTTTAGAGGATATGAAGAGATTGTTGTAAAGGTTACACAAAATATTTGTTGTAGAAGTTACACAAGACAACTTCATGACTGATAAACTATCAGGCTCTATATTTTGAAATAGTTGTCGGAAATGAACAAAAATTGTGGATCTATAAATGGTATAGCTTGAGGCTTGAGAATATTTTCAATAGAATGTAATCTAGTCCAATAAAAGTTCATTGATTAATTATGATGTAGTTCGAAATGGATATTTACTATATGGAGATATAACAATTGGACTATATGGAGATATAGTGTTACTATAGAATGGACTATATATGGAGATATAGTGTCAACATTAATGTAACAAATGAATTACACAATAAAACCAGATGTTACTGACACAAATAACATCTGGATTTGAAGAGTATCGGATCCCAGTGATGAAGGCTCTCCCACTAGCAAAGCATGAGCAACACCGAACAACCATATGTTAAGAAAAGCATGCAACTAGATTTTTGACTCTAGTGCAAGTGGGGGACTATTGGAAATATACCCTAGAGGCAATAATATTTTTATTATTATATTTCCATATTCATAATTAAAGAGTTTATATTCTATGATATAACTGCTATAATCTTGGAATATGTGATTCAATGGAAAACTCATATGCACGTGTGGAATGATAAACAGTTAAATAAAAGGTTCCTAGTCTTGCCCATGGGACTAGCTCAAGTGTTGTTGGTGATCACATTTTCTGGATCTTAGGATATTGATAAGTGTAACGATAGTCCTAAAGCAACATAGATTATGCCATTGGAAGAACAATCATATTGAATCGACCCAATCTTGTCAGTTATGAATTGAGTTAATATCATCTGTAATCAATTGTAATAACACAGAGTGTTAGCATGTGAATTTGCTCCTTGGACCATGAGAGTATCATAGTCACTTCTTACCGTATGGTGGGCTTTGGGATTGCTCAAACGTCACATGTAACACGGTGATCATAACGACAACTTACAAGTTCATCGGAAAGTTTGACAAGGGACTAGATAGCTCGAGAGTGGGATTTGCTCCTAAGACGATGGAGAGATATTCTTAGGGACCTCTTGGTGTGACGGTATCCGTCATTGTCTGGACAGACATAGGTAACTATGTTACGGGGATGCCAGAACACAATAACGAGAAAGAAGAACAAAACCGGTAACGAGGATTTCGGTATAGTGAGCATGGTGATGATTCAGGAGGATACTGATGCATCCTGGATTTTGTGAAGTATCGTGAAGAAAAGGTAACATCACATGATAACCAAAGGTTCACTCGAATATCATTCTTGTGCTCATAGGGATCGACATGGACTTCCACCGTTCCATTGTCGGTCATTGAAAGAACGATTTCGTTCATGTCTATGGGTTACCAAACCTACTGGGTCACAAGATTAAGGCAATCATGATTTTTTGAGTGTTAGAAGGATGTGAGTGATGAGAATAAATTTGTAGAATTGTTTCATTAATATATAGAATAGTTCGAGAGGATCCGGAAGCTTTTCGGCGTCATCAGAAAAGTTTCGATGAATATCGGGTAATACCGATATATTATATATAGGTAGAAAATGTTTCTGAAGATGTTAAAAAATATATATAAGGGTCTATAAGTATTTAGAATATTTTATATTTAATTTAAATATTAACGGGCCTAAAAAGGCCAAGAGGTGGAAGGCAACTTGTGTCAAAAAGGCCTAAGTGGGAAAGTGCCTCCTTCCCTAAGGAAGGAGGCCGATCTGGGGAAGGGGTGGAGTCAGAATCCTCCTCGCCTAGGCCGGCGCACCAAGGGGGACTCCTTCCCCCTTGGTGGTAGCCCTCCCTCTCCCTCCAACATATATATACACGAGGATTTTGCTCTTTTGTATCTACAAGTTTTGGAGCCTCCTCCAGTTCTTCTAGTTCTAGTTCCAGTTGGTCCTAGTTGACTAATTAGAGAAAGGATAATCCTCTTGTCCTCATAATTAGAAGCCTAGTGTGGTTCTAATCTCGTCCCTCTAATTCTCCAGCGATGATTAGCTCTGGATGACGAAGCGCTGCCAGATTGTCAAGGCTGCATGCTTGCAACCAAGTAGAGAGGACATGCTTTTGGTCTTCATTTCAAGGGGTTATTCATGGGCGGTATGAGGGATCATTCATTGGCGGTTCGAGGGACTCCAAGTACATCTACACCGACATGTTTTTCTTTCGCTACAACTCAGTGATGGTAACGATTGTGATCCCAACCCATTACGCATCTTCATATTGATCTTGGGTGATCGTAGGTGTGATTTTTTGTTTTCTAGTACGTTTCCCAATAGCAAGTACATCTATCCCAATTCTTTTGACAAGGGAGGATCTTCAATCCCGACGTTGGGGATGTAAAGCTACTCCTCCTGCTAGTTCTTGTTTGTTTCAACAAAAAAAACCTCCAGGTACTTGGCACCGGTGATCTTGCTGATGTCGACACCGCCACACACACTTCTCGTTGACGTTAGTTTGTAGCTTGACACATAAGAGCTTGCGCCACAGGCCGAGGCACGACTGTCATCATAAGAGCTTCACATAGCATGACGAAGCACGCCATGTGGAGAAATGGGGTTGGAGTAAGATGGTACAACCAGAGGCAGTAGAAGTGGAGGAAGACCCGGACAAAAGGATGGATTGGAAACTCCAAAACCCGAATGAGAAAAGAAATGAAGCATACACGTTCCTTCTCGATGGGATGGGGGATGATATTCTGCACTACGACGCCGTTGACGGAGACAAGCACAGAATGTGCGAAGGCGGTCTCTGGTGGCGGCAGGTACCCGACGGTGGAGAGTCGGTCAAGCTGACTGTGCATCATTGCCGATGGCTTCCACTTGCCCTTGGTGGCAGATGCTACCTTGGGCACCGGTGCTCTTGCTGGTGTCGACGGCCTGGTCAGCTTTCCGCAGACATCGTTCTTCGGCCATTGCTTTCACTATGGTGGCGTTCTATAACGCGTGGAGGGGAAAGCTTGGTAGAAATTGAGCGCATGGGCACTGAGGGAGTCCCGGATTAGGGGGTGTCCGGATGGCCGGACTATAACCATTGGCCGAACTCCTGGACTATGAAAATACAAGATTGAAGACTTCGTCCCGTGTCCGGATGGGACTTTCCTTGGCGTGGAAGGCAAGCTTGGCGATACAGATATGTAGATCTCCTTCCATTGTAACCGACACTGTGTAACCCTAGCCCTCTCCGGTGTCTATATAAACCGGAGAGTTTTAGTCCGTAGGACGAACAACAATCATACCATAGGCTAGCTTCTAGGGTTTAGCCTCTCCGATCTCGTGGTAGATCTACTCTTGTATTACCCATATCATCAATATTAATCAAGCAGGAGTAGGGTTTTACCTCCATCAAGAGGGCCCGAACCTGGGTAAAAACATCGTGTCCCTTGTCTCCTGTTACCATCCGCCTAGACGCACAGTTCGGGACCCCCTACCCGAGATCCGCCGGTTTTGACACCAACATTGGTGCTTTCATTGAGAGTTCCGCTGTGCCGTCGCCATCAGGAAGGATGCCTCATCCCGTCTTTAAAGACGGCACTGTTGCTAAAGGAGCTTTGGCTATCGGCCAAACTCTCCAGCTAGGCAGTTTTCTTATGACCGCCTGTTCAGCCGCCGCGCCGACGATGACTTCTCGGGTCATTGAAAGCAATCTCCACGTCAACTCGGAACTTGCCAAGCAGTTAGATCCGATGGAGATCTCTTCCTTAAACGAGCTCTTGGATCACATCGCCGCCCTGGGAGTCGCTACTGACTACGATCAGATTGGGCCTAAACCCGATCCGAGAGAGATTAACTCTCCCCAGGTCACCCACCACATCGCAGTGGTGGAGGAACAATGCGGCAAGCCTTCATCTATCTTAAGGACTAGTTATGTCCGGATTCCCGATCCCTCCAAGCCGGATATCCGCGGAGGGGAGGAAATCACTCAAGCCCTGGCACCTGGGTTATCGACCAAAATAAAAGGGTGCATTATCGCCAGGCACCTGGGTTAAATACCAAAAAGCAAAAACCCTCTATAGGGCATGGAACCGTACTGGAGGGATGGCTCAATGGACCCTGTAAAATTCATAGTACAGAGGGCGCCACACCAACTCATAGCCTTAGAGCATGTTGGATACTCCGGCAGGTGGCCAGAAGTGGCGAGGAGCTTCTAACTCCAGAGTTCACCGAGCACCAGCCCAGGGATACCAGTACGGTATTAACAGTCTTCGAGACTTTCGCATCAAATAATATGCGGAAACGAACACTCCGCAGCCTTGCCGAAGTCTACCAAGTAGCAACAATAAACCCATGGAGTGACACGGCTATTACCTTTAATGCTAGTGATGAACCTAAATTCCGAACAGCCCGAGAACCAGCCGCATTGGTCCTCAGTCCAATAGTGGATGGCTTTCGCCTTACCAAGGTACTCATGGACGGTGGCAGCGGATTGGACCTCATCTATGAGGAAACCCTTCGAAAAATGGAAATAAATTGGAGCCGCATTGAGCGAAGCAACACAAACTTTAGAGGAATAATCCCCAGTCGGGAAGCGTGTTGTACAGGAAAAATCACACTGGATGTGGTGTTCGGCACGCCGGATAATTACAGGTCTGAGGAGGTCACGTTTCTAGTGGCCCCGTTCAGCAGCGGATACCATGCTCTATTAGGGCGAGAGACATTCACAAATTTTCAAGCTATACCCCATTACGGGTACATGAAGCTCAAAATGCCCGGACCCAACGTAATCATCACTCTTGCTAGTGACCCGGAAATAGCACTCCGCGCCGAAAATAAGACAGCCGCACTGGCTCTTGAGGCACTATCCGAAGCCCTAGCGGCCGAGGAACTGACTGCACTGTGCTCCATGGTGAACAGGGACGACGTGATACTCGATAAAGATCCAAGTCCACCTCCTTTAAACCGGCAGACGAAATAGTCAAATTCCAAGTCCATCCAACGGACCCTACAAAAACGGCCTCCATCGGGGTGCAATTAAACCCTGATGTAGTCGCCGCACTACGAGAATTCCTACGCGAAAATTGGGACATTTTTGCCTGGCACCCTTCAGACATGCCAGGAATCCCACGCCGGCTGGCCGAGCACAGCCTAAACATCCTAAAAGGATTCAAGCCAGTCAAGCAGGCTCTTCGGCGTTTCTCTAAACCTAAGAGACAAGCCATGGGAGAGGAGCTAGCCAAACTACTAGAGGCCGGATTCATTAGAGATATAAAACATCCGGACTGGCTAGCAAACCTGGTGATGGTACCAAAGAAGGACAAATCATGGCGCCTATGCGTCGATTTCAAGGACCTCAACAAGGCTTGCCCAAAGGATCCCTTCCCCCTCCCCCGCATCAATCAAATTATCGACGCTACTGCAGGACACGATTCATTGTGTTTCCTCGATGCATACTCCGGTTACCATCAAATTAAGATGACAGAGCCAGACCAAGCCGCAACGGCATTCATCACCCCATACGGCCCATTCTGCTTCAACACAATGCCCTTCGGGCTCAAAACGCCGCCGCAACATATCAGCGCATGATTCGAACATGTATGGCAAACCAGATCGGCAAAACAGTGGAGTCATACGTAGATGACATGGTTGTCAAAACCAGGCATGTCGAAACTCTAGTAGACGACTTAAGGCTCACATTCGATAACCTCCGAACATATGACGTCAAGCTCAACCCGGAAAATGCGTTTTCGGCGTACCAGCCGGAAAGCTCTTGGGCTTCATTGTATCCGACAGAGGAATTGAAGCAAACCCAGCCAAGATCCGAGCTCTGTCACAATTGGATATTCCAAAGGACCTCAAACAAATACAAAAATTGACTGGATGCGTGGCGGCTCTAAGCCGCTTTATCTCCCTCTTGGGAGAAAAAGCATTACCCCTTTATCGCCTCCTCCGGCGCACCGAACACTTCGAGTGGACGGATGCCGCCACGGCCGGACTCGAAGAAATAAAAGCCATATTGGCAACAAACCCGGTCCTAGCCGCGTCTAACATCGGCGAACCAATGCTATTATACATTGTGGCAACTTATCAAGTTGTAAGCGCAGTGCTCATCGTCGAACGAGAAACGGACGGACACAAATTCCCCCTTCAAAAACCAGTTTACTACGTGTCCACTGTCCTCACTCCATGCAAGTCACTATACCCGCATTATCAAAAGATAGCGTATGCGGTGTTTATGGCATCCCGGAAGCTGCGACACTACTTTCAAGAATGTTCGATAATAGTAGCCTCCAAAGTACCTCTTAACGATATTATAAACAACCGCGACGCGATGGGCCGGATTGCCAAATGGGCCATTGAGCTCCTCCCGTTCGACATAACCTATAAGCCACGGCGAGCTATTAAGTCGCAAGTTTTGGCCGACTTCGTCGCCGAATGGACTGAAGCCGAACTCCCTAAAGAGTACGACACATATTCCAACTGGATCATGCACTTCGACGGCTCCAAAATGTTAGCTGGTTTGGGGGCTGGCGTCGTTCTGACGTCCCCAACAGGAGATACAATTCAATACGTACTCCAGATAATGTATACGGACTCCAACAACGCAGCCGAATACGAGGCCCTTCTACATGGTCTCCGGATGGCAGTCTCCATGGGCATCCAATGCCTAGAGGTGCGCGGGGATTCGAACCTCGCGATATCCCAAATAAATTGAGACTTTGATGCCAAGGATCCGAAAATGGCATCTTATCGCAACGCCGTTCTAAAAATGTCAACTCGGTTCGAGGGGCTCGAATTTCATCATATAGCCCGGGAAAACAATCAGGCAGCAGGCGTCTTGGCACGCATAGGCGCAAAGCGCGATGCAGTCCCCCCCCCAACATTTTCTTGGAGAGGCTATTCAAGCCATCCGTATCATGGGAAGGGGAATCCGGAAATAACGCCCGGACCCAACCGCACCGCCCGACACCGAACATTCTGACACAACGGGAGGCTCTGCCAACGAAGTAATATCCTCAGCCCACATAATAATGGCAGTCATTGCCCTGTGGACAGAACCATTCCTAGCCTACCTAACCAGTCAGGAACTTCCCGAGGACCAAAACAAAGCATGCTGCATAGTGTGGCAATCTAAGGCCTATAAAGTCCATGAGGGAGAGCTTTATAAGAAAATCACCACCGGAGTCCTTCAAAGGTGCATCTCCGAAGAGGAAGGGCGGAATCTTCTGGCTGAAATTCATGCCGGACTCGACGGGCATCACGCTGCAGCCCGGGCCCTTGTAAGCAAGGCCTTCCGTACAGGATTTTATTGGCCGACGGCCCAGGCAGATGCTCAGGACTTAGTCCAACAATGCGTCGGCTGCCAGCTCTTTGCTAACCAAAGCCATATGCCACCCACCACCCTCCAAACTATACCCATCACCTGGCCCTTCGCGGTCTGGGGGCTTGACATGGTTGGACCCCTTAAAGGAGGAACCCACAAGCAAAAATACCTACTGGTCATGGTGGATAAATTTACCAAATGGATAGAGGCCAAGCCTGTTAAGACGGCCGAATCCGGACCGGTGATAGACTTCATATCAGGGGTCGTACACCGTTACGGCGTCCCCCACAGCATCATCACTGATAACGACACGAACTTTATGTCCGACGAGGTCAAACTCTGGTGCAAAAACATGGGCATCAAGCTCGACTACGCTTTAGTCTATCACCCACAAACTAACGGTTAAGTCGAGCGAGAAAATGGTCTAATCAGGAGCGGCATCAAACCCAGATTAGTGCGGTCCCTCAAGGAATCTAACACGCACTGGGTAGAAGAGCTCGACTCCGTACTCTGGGGGCTGCAGACCACACCGAATCGCACCACCAGATTCACATCATTCTTTATGGTATACGGCGTAGAGGCAGTTCTGCCATGCGACATAATTCATGACTCACCTCGCGTGCGCATGTACGAAGAAAGAGAAGCTGAACTTAATCGGCAGGACACTTTGAACGCCTTGGAGGAGGAGCGTGACGTGGCAAAAGCCCGTTCCACATTCTATCAACAGCAGGCTCGAAGATATCAAAGCAGAGAAGTACGGGCCAAAACTTACAATGTTGGCGAGTTAGTTCTACGCCTGCCGGACAAGAAAAAGGACAAGCTCAACCCCAAATGGGACGGTCCCTTTATTATTGACCAAGTCCTGACTGGTGGAGCGTACCGTCTGCGAGTTGCATCGGATAACCGACTCGAGCCGAACCCATGGAACGCAGCCCGTCTCCGAAGATTCTACGCCTAGCACCGGACTCTGTGTTCGTCTCCTTCCTCTGTCTATTTTTTACACATTAGTTGTCTTACATTTCTCTCCTTGTCCCTCCGTTTCTCTTACAGCCTTTAAAGGCTTGTTCGCGCCTTGTTCGCACACAATTGACGCGCTATCCGCGCTCATTATACCTGGGGGCTTCTTTAACAGAAGCTTGTTTATACGGGCCTCATGCCCAACACATGTGTCACACTTCCGCATGTACCTTTTATTCACCATTATATGCATCGATATGACTTAAGTTTTGGCCAAGCTGGGTTGCCTGGCTTCTGTGCTTACCCCTACGTTCACGATTGTTCGTCTAGGCGGTAAAGGGAGCACCTCTGCGATTGTTACTGCCGGATCAGCCGGATGTGTACCTCAGACTGGGTGAAGCCGAAAGCTAGCGTTCTTAAGGGAATATTCGGTCGGTGAACTATAGATGATTTCTCACTCATTTATTTATCCGCCCCGAGATGCTTTTCTGCTTTTTTCGCAGTCCGGACATGCACTTTAGGGCATATGCCTCCCAGGGAAAGGAACCCCTAACGGAGTTATTCTCCCTGGAAGATGTTTCTTACTAACCATGTAATATAACATAACTAGTTGGGCACTTGTCTGTTCAAGCACTAATGACCCCTACGCCTGGTCTCCATGCATGCCCCGGTTCTTACATAACCGAGAGGGTATTCAGACACACTTCGGACTATCGGGTCCCGAGGTTGAAGCCAAAAGGTCCGCCATGACAAACGATCTACAATCCGGCTAGAAGGCATTTTACATGTCATCTTAAATTACATAGTCAATTTGACTGGGTATATTCCTCTTCAATACCATCCAACAGGCTATCTAGTTTACATTCCTGTTGGGAATATTTGGCGGCCAACTCTACCTGGCCGTACACTAAACTCACAGGGATCTCCTTCCCATCGGTCCCCACAGGTCCGACCTCGGCCATGTGGTTTGGGTCAGCCTTCGTGTACTGCGTCTTCACCATGGCCCAGGCCTCCCTGGCGCCTTGACGGCAAGCTGATATATTCCATAATCGGAAGCACCGCCACGCTCCCTTCAGCTTCTCTGCAAGCTCTCCAAGGCCTTCGGGCATGGAGACGGATGGCCACAAGGCCTGGGCGACGCCTTGCATTACCTGCCGAACTCGTTCGTGCAGTTGTAAGAGCTCGGGAAGAAGGTCACCGTAGAACCGGGCATGTCCTTTGCAGGCCGACCTGTCATCATACCTACAGACATAACTGTGTCAATCGACTTCCTCACCGAAATTTTTTCGAAGTTCGTTCGAGCACTTACTAAAAATGTCACGTCGAAGGCGCCGATTCTCCTTCACGGAGTCCGACAGCTGAGCACGAACATCCTTTAGTTCCTCGCCCAGCTGGGTGTTGGCATCTTGGAGATTCTTCTTCTCTTGCCTCACCTTCGTAAGCACGCTCTCGCCGGCCTTTAACCGGCGCAAGAGTTGTTTCTTGTCCGGATCCACTCCGGCGCCATCTGCAATGTTATTGTTAGATTTGCACACATGCCGCACTTCACAACATACTTATCTTTCGAAACATATATTACCAGAGGGGGTCTCGTTGGCCTCCCCTGTCGCGGCTAGTGCGGCCTCAAGTTGGGCTTTGCACTCTTCCAGCTCCTGGGACAGTTGGGTATTCTTTTCTGTAAGATCCTGCATAACAAATGATCCTTAAATCAGTTATTCCAACTATTTCAAGTCTCGGGGGCTACTGACATATATAACCATCAAATTTTCTCACCCGTATGTCTTTTACATACTGCTCCGTGGCTCTGGCTAGACCATTTTAAGCGGCACGTAGGTACGCATCTCCCATATTGAAGGCATCCAATGCCTCTTGGGAGAAACAAGCGTCACGAAGAACCGTCCGGCGACGCCTGTGGTTCATGGCACTCTCCACCTCGGAATTGGTGGCAGACAGCCCATCCGCATCCTCTGTCGGAGGAGTGTCCGGTGCGCGCCTCGTGTTCGCCTCCGCTGCCGGACCCGGCCTTGGAGCCTGGCTGCTGGAGGCACGATTGGCAACCTCTCCGGATATAGTCCGGCGAGCACTCTTTTTCCTGAAGAGAGCATGAACCTTAGCATGCCTTGAGGTAATAAAACCTGGGAATAAAATGGCATGCCATACCGTTGCGCCGGCGTCTCAATCCGGACCGCACTTCTTTTCATCCTGCTGGGCCTTGCTGCCCCTTGTCGGCTGGCCACCGCAGGCTCGGCCCTCCGCCTCAAGGACTTCCCCTGCAAAAATGCCCCTGGTATACAGTGATCAAAAATAAGCATGGATGGATCATCTTAAAAGTACTGGGACTTCGGTCTCGGTTACTTGTGAGGCTGGAAGTAGTCTGGGATAATTGGCTGTAATGGCCACTAAGGCGTTGTCCTTGCTCAATTGATGAAACACACCATCGATCAGCTCCACAGATAAGTCCGGGTCCTCTTGGGAGACCGGGTCAAAGGACCGTTCTGGGTCCTCGGGTTGTGGAGGAGGGCTGTTTATCTCCTTTACAACCTGTGTAGCTCCTGCGTTGAAATTGCTAGACTAAATACTTAACTATGGGAATATGAAACGGATGGGCGAGTGAAAGTGTCCGCTTACCCAGCTTGGAGGATTGTACATAGAAAATCCGCCCCGTGGGTTAACACGGAGGAATTCCTCCTCTTCTCCCTTGTACAAAGCGGACAAGATCTTTATTAGAGCGGCAGCCGATTCCGGCCCCTTACGGCCGCACCGGGTGGCGTCGTCCTCCCCGTTGAAATCCCACATGGGGTGGCCTCTATATTGAAGCGGCTGCACCCCCCGCATAATGCATGTGGCCATGACCTCGATCATGGTCAGTCCGGAATGAGCTAACAATCTTATCCGGCTCATCAGGTAAAGGACGTCCTTGTCATTTTCCTCCTGAGGGCTCCATGGACGCCAGCTTAGGTGCTTCTTCAAAGGAGCATTATCGAACTCAGGGAGGCCGATCCGAACAGGGTCCGGCAGGGGGACATCTTCTATATAAAACCATTCTGAAGGCCAGTCTTCGGACGCCTTCTTTGGGGTTCCGGATAGATATCCGGTCCCGGCAATGCGCCATAGTTCGGCTCCGCCCACTTGATATATCGACCCCTCCTGAGAACGGGGCACAAGGCAGAACAACTTCTTCCACAGCGCGAAATGAGCCTCGATGCCCAAAAACAGCTCGCAAAGGGCTACGAAGCCCACAATATGCAATATGGAGGCAGGCGTAAGGTTGTGCAACTAGAGGCCGTAGAACTCCTAGAGCCCCCGGAGAAACGAATGAATTGGAAATCCGAGCCCTCTTATCAAATAAGGGACAAGTCATACCCGCTCTCCTTTGGGGGGATTGGGGACGCTCTCCGCTTGCTCTCCACCATTATAGGTGGCAAGCCTGGCTCGAACCGGGACCATGTAGGCCGGGGGGAGAAACCCCTTGGCTTGGAGCACCCCTAGCTCCCTGTGCGGGATGGAGCATCTCTCCCAATCTCCAGGCCGAGGGCTGGGAGGGCGAGAGGAGGAGCAGCGTCGACTAGCCATGATGGAATGGATCTCTGTCGAATGCGCTCTAATGAATGCTCGCGAAGGGAAGATGGTGTGATTCAGATCTAAATCCCCGTCTCTTTTATAGGCAGCTCATTTGCGCAGCTAGGGGGGTAAATGAAAAAACACCTTGGCTTTTCGCATTCGTTTGACACGTGGAAGATGGCCATTATTGGGCGTAGAAGCCAAGGAGCGCAACATTCACCAGAAGTCGGACACTATTCAACAGGTATATGGAATTCGGAGAAGAACCCGCCTTGCAATGCCGAAGACAAATCTGCGCGCCGGACTCATCGTCATTGAAGCCTGGTTTGGGGGCTACTGAGGGAGTCCCGGATTAGGGGGTGTCCGGATGGCCGGACTATAACCTTTGGCCGGACTCCTGGACTATGAAAATACAAGATTGAAGACTTCGTCCCGTGTCCGGATGGGACTTTCCTTGGCGTGGAAGGAAAGCTTGGTGATACGGATATGTAGATCTCCTCCCATTGTAACCGACTCTGTGTAACCCTAGCCCTCTTCGGTGTCTATATAAACCGGAGAGTTTTAGTCCGCAGGACGAACAACAATCATACCATAGGCTAGCTTCTAGGGTTTAGCCTCTCCGATCTCGTGGTAGATCTACTCTTGTACTACCCATATCATCAATATTAATCAAGCAGGAGTAGGGTTTTACCTCCATCGAGAGGGCCCGAACCTGGGTAAAAACATCGTGTCCCTTGTCTCCTGTTACCATCCGCCTAGACGCACAGTTCGGGACCCCCTACCTGAGATCCGCCGGTTTTGACACCGACATGCACTATGGAGCCTAGGTGCGAGGAAGAAGATAACTACGATGGTAAAGGGAGCATAAAGCTTGCTGTAAACCTCTCATAGGATTGAAGCGCTCACTTTCTTCCGCATTAAACCAGACCCAACATTTAGTGATTACACATTGCATAATGAAATTACCCAATTCTCTCGGAAGCCTAGTCTCACCATATTCTCCTTCGAAAAGGCCAGTCAACCCGGTCATAAGCTTTATGCATATCAAGTCTGATAGCACACATACCCTCTTTGCCTTTGCTCTTGTTCTTTATTGTACGAAAGCACTCATAAACCACTATATACATTGTTCGTAATCATTCTTCCAGGCACAGAAGCACTCCGAGTTGGACTAATAGTCTCTAATAGAAAAACCTTCAAACGAGTCGACACCATTTTTGCAATGATTTTATACACCACATATACAAGTTGACAGGTCAAAATTGGGTTACATGTTTTGAAGAATTAACCTTCGAGATCATCACAATGAGAGTATCATTTCATCGAGGATGAAATAGTGCACATATTTACCATTTGCAGAACCTCCTTGGTTTTTGATGATGTGTCATAAAAATTGATGCAAGTGTTCACAGACTGTCACTACTAGGGAAAAGCCTAGCAGCGCTGGTTTTTGGCCTATCAGTAGCGCGGGAAAGCGCGCTACTGATAAGGCGCTACAGTTAAAGCTTAGCAGTAGCACCTGCTGGCACACGCTGCTGCTATATCTACTTAGTAGTAGTGCTTTCCCAAACAAGCGCTACTGCTAATTACTAGTAGCGCTTTCGAGAACAATTGCTACTACTATTATCCCTAGTTCCATTTCTTTTTTATTTTAGGTCGTATTCGTACACCTGTATACATTTTTTCATACAGTAGCAATTTAGAGATTGTTTTAACATCATAATGAGTTATTAAATCACTAGGTGAAAGAACTTTGGATTAGTTTCAAGTGCATGGATCCAAAGTAACCAATGGTCACTTTGGATCCATCCATTCGAAACTAATCCGCGGTTCTTTCACCCAATGACATAATAACTTATCATCATCATCATAATATCATTAACAACTTATCATCATAATATATCATTGTCATATAGCTCCTCATAATCATCATTTATGTCCATGATGAGACATCATATAACAACTTCGTCACTAGTTATAATAACAACTCCTCCTCCTCATCATCATAGTACTCATAATCACTACTCCTACTCAGCATCACCATCAAGTCTAAGACACTGTAGTCATATATAATCAACACTAACTAATTGTTCTTAATATTTAGGACCTACTCCTCTCTCCTAGCTAAAATACCATAAAAAAGGCAAACCGGTCCTTCACAGTAATGGAGAATGGACATAAACCTATCTCCAACTTGTGGCTTGCGCACATTCATTTTGTCTCCAATTATTTGCGTGTGCGCATTCATCACTTTGCTCCATTCTTTGATTTTGAGCCTGTCATCATTTGAAGAAATCGAGTATGCAGTATGGTAAGCCTCCGAAGGAGTTGGTCGTAAGCTAACCATATGCATATCACCTTTGGTACATAGCATGTCAGGCACAACCTGCTTCGTGAGCCTCTGTTCAAAACCGAAAATAGTAACATATATAGTTAGCAATGTAGTTTACTTAAGAATAATGTATGCAATGAAGTTACCATCATTAACAAAATCTTACCAAGTTTTTGGCAATGAAGTTACCATCAAGCAATTTATGGACTAGTGGCACGTATCTAGTATAATTTGGGCTGATAGAGTGACTGGTTTTGAAGGCCTCAACATCTTCTATGAATGAGACAAGATAACCTTTCTCCTCACAATTAAGCTTGGAGTCATAGCTGTAGTATGTGTGTCTACTACCTTCCGAGTATTTCTTGAAGATAAGAAATAAGCTGACAATTATAAATAAATAAGTTTAGTACGGACGAACACCAAATATTTTTAAATTAACAACATAAATTACTGAACTTAACAAATTAGTTTGACAAACTCACATCTAGGTAAAACTGGAGGCATATCCACATCCACCCAGATGTCGATATTATCATCATCATCATAATCTTCAGGACGAATATCAAATCTTATTCGCATTCCCTCCTCAAATCCATATGCCTTGCAGAGAGCTTCCCAATTAGAGCAACCGAAATGGGAGCGATCGACCGCATTGTAGAACTTAACCAGAAACTCATAACCATGTTTAGTTCTTAAGTGAGCCCTCCTCGTCTCCACATTCTCAAAGTCATCTAAACCAAAACCAAGCTTCTCCAATACATATGGTCTAGCATGGCACGGGATGTACTAGTCGAATTGAAAAAAATCCATAAATTACACGTTGAACAAAAGAAGCACAAGTGATGATATTTATTATGATGAAATGCTTGTCGTTGCGTACCGTACAAACATCGAAGGTCTTTTCCAGCTTCACGATGAAAAACCTATCATTTTGTAGGTGAGGAAACCTGTCGCACACACCACAGTCATCGTAGCAGTACCCGCACTCCGGGATCCCATCGTCATCAGACATCTCTTGTGTTCAAAATTCAAAGATTATAACTCGAAGGCAAAACCCAAAAAATCCGGCATGACCTTTGCTAAAAAAGACATATCGAGTGCCTGAAATTTGCCGGAACAGAAATTAATCAACACTCTGGCAAAACATAGGCCACTTATCGATGATCATTGCATTTCAATGGTTCAAAATATGAAAAAATAAACATTTGAAAATATCTTATATATAATCCTAACACTAAATAAACTAGTTTTATTAACTACTTACTAAATAAACTAGTTCTATTAAGCACTTACTATAAATAAACTAGTTTTATTAAGCACTTACCAAATAAACTAGTTCTATTAAGTACCTAATATAAATAAACTAGTTATATTAATCACTTACTAAATAAACTATTTTCTATTAAACACTTGCTAAATTTTTTACTACCCTAGTTCTACCCTAAATTTTCTTACTTCTATTTTATTCAAAAAACCTACGATTTGCAAGAACAGAGACAAGGGAGGGAGGGAGGAGAGAGGAGGGGGAGGGGGTGGCCGGAGGAGGAGGGGGAGGGGCCTGCCGGAGGAGGAGGAGGGAGGGGCGGTGGGAGGAGGAGGGAGGGGCGGTGGGAGGAGGGCTGCCGGCGGACGAGGAAGGAGGGTGCGGCCGCAGGTGGAGGGAGGAGGGCACGGTGGGAGGAGGAGGAAGGAGGGCGCGGTGGGAGGAGGAGGGACAGAAGGAGGGAGTACCTCGGTGGTGGACGGACCACGGCGGCGGCGGCGATGGACGACGACGGTTATCAGCGCGCACGAGAGTGAGGGGAGAGTGAGTGAGAGAGAGGGGTCGGCCGCACGCGTGGGTATAAGGTAGGGTTAGTAGTAGCGCAGGTAGCAAAACGCGCTGCAGCTAATGAGAATAGCAGTAGCGATGCGCTGGGATGAATACTACTGCTAAGTTGGACTAGCAGTAGCGCTTTGCTACTAAAAGCGCTACTGCTAAGTTGTCTGTCAATGCAAACATACATTGGCCATCAATGATCTTTTTGTGTACAATCTGAATTGTCAATATGAGTCCTCTCCGGTAGGAACCGGAGAAGACTCATATTGCGGCCACATAGAGTTCAGTGAAGACCAAGTGGTTGTGATAGTTTGAGGAGTAACATATTTAAGGTGGTAAACACCCTGTTCGCGGAGCGAGGTGAGACTAAACTTGTGGGCTGAACTTAGCAGTAGGGAGTTTCAAAGAAGTGCGCTGCTGCTAACATCTGTAGCAGTAGCACGGTCCATTATAGGGCGTTACTGCTATAACTAGCTGGACGGCCAGGTCATGACAATTAGAGCAGTAGCGCAGTTTTGTGGGAACACGCTACTGCTACTTTTCTTTCAGCAGCGCGTTTTCCTGGAGCACGCTGCTGCTAAATAGCAGTAGCATTGTATTTTGAAGATCGCTGCTGGTAAGATTCTGTGTATAAGGTTTTCCCTAGTAGTGTGTATTATATTTGTCAACAAAATCATTAGTCAAGGAGTACTCATTGCAAAGATCACTCCCACCTCCCCAGGTTGTGACAAGTGGCGCATGTATGTGCGCCACTTGTTGCAACCTGTGAGTTTTCCCTTTTTTCGTAGATTCATTTATTCAAAATGTTTTATCTCTTAAACCATGCATCCAAATCTCGAACCGTTTTCATCGCTGGATTCCTCGCGTTGAGATCTTTAAAACTGGATCCCATGTTGATAGGTTTTGATGATCTTTTTTTTCATGAAAAAACTCGAAAGAAAAAACCGAACCGGGAGCACGGTTTTTTCCCTTTCCAAAAGAGGCACGCCCGTGCCTCTCGCGGAAGCAAAACCGTGCCTCTCACAGAAGGAAAAAGAAGAAGAGAAAACACCTTTTTTTTGTTTCCGAGGAGGCACGGCCGTGCCTCTCGCGAAAGCACAACCATGCCTCTCGCGAAAGCAAAACCGTGCCTCTTGCGAAAGAAAAAAACTAGAAAATGCGTTTATTTTTCATTTCCGAGAGGCACGGCCGTGCCTCTCGTGAAAGCACAATCGTTCTTCTCGCGGAAGCAAAACCGCGCCTCTCTCGGAAGGGAGAAAAAAACCCAGAAAACACGGTTTTTTGTCTTCGAGAGGCACGACCATGCCTCTCGCCAAAGCACAACCGTGCCTCTCTTGGAAGCAAAGTCGTGCCTTTCGCGGATGAAAAAAGAACAACAGAAAACATGTTTTTTTCCGTTTCCGAGAGGCACGGCGTGACTCTCGCGAAAGCAAAACCTTGCCTCTCGCGGAAGCAAAACCGTGACTCTCACGGAAGGAAAAAATGCATTTTTTCACGCAAAGTTAAGGAAGACCGGTGGAAAACCAAAACGTCGAAAAAACCCAAAAAAAGTTTAAAAAGACAAAAACGCGTGCGAAAAAATAAAAAAAATCCGGAGGGAGCGCCCAGAGCACGACACGTGGCGAACGGTTGAGAGCGTGCCAAGTGGCGCTGATCATTGTGAGGCTCCCAAAGGAGAGCTCGTTAAGAGCATCTCCAGCCGCGCCCCCAACAGTCCCCAGGCGATTTTTCTGCGCCGGCGTCAAAAAAACACCCCAGTCATGCCCTCAAGACGCTGAATTCCGCCGGCTCGGCCCGTTTTTGGGCCCGACAATCGCATGCCGAACCCGCGCGCACTGGGGGGGGGGGCACTCGAGGGCTCCGGCGCAAGGGAAAAGCGCACCTGGGGCCACATTGGCAGGCGAAAAGTCAAGCCGACCGTCCAGATTCGCCTCCGCCCCCTCCCCCCATGCTCGACCGCCACCCTGCCGATCACGGCGCCGTCCACCACCCACCGCAGCTAGATAGGCCATTCCACGCCGGAAATGAGAAGAGGTTTCGCCGAGGCAACCTCTCTACCGCCGCCCGAGCAACTTTTCCGGCATTTTGCCCGCGCAGGGGCTGTGCACCGGCGGGTGTGCGCCCACCTCGCCCACAAGGTGTTCGGTGATTTGTCTTCCCGGCCTGGCGATGGACTCGGACGACGAGGAGGCGCTCGCGGCATTGCTGGAGGAGGAAGCCGAAGCCGACGTCCAGGAGCAGGAGCATCTCATGGTGCAGGCCGCCGTCGTCGGCCTGCTCGCGAGCAGTGAAAAGCCACGGCGAGGTGGCTCGGCGCGGGGGCGGGTGAAAGCAAAGAATCGGCATCTCTGGAAGGCTACTGCATGCTCTACCCCGACTACTTCGCCGACGCTCCATTGCACAGCGAGAAACATTTCGGCGTTGTTATCAGATTAGTCGGAAGCTTTTCCTCAGGATTGTGAATTCCATCCGGGAGTTCGATAGCTACTTCAAGTGCAAGAAGGATTGCACCGGCACAGTTGGATTCACCTACGGAGCTCCCGATGATTCACTCGACGACTATGGGCGCATGGCCGACTCCACCACCATTGAGTGTTTCTACAAGTTCTGCAGGGCAGTGGTGACAGTGTTTGGACCGCAATACTTGCGAACACCCAATGCGGAAGACACTGCTCGGATCCTAGCACAGAATGCAGCAAGAGGATTTCCTGGGATGCTTGAAAGCATCGACTGCATGCATTGAAAATGGAAAAGCTGTCCATTTGCTTGGCAGGGGTTAAACAAGGTGCCAAAGGCGGTTGCAGTGTGGTACTTGAGGCAGTGGCCACACAAGACCTCTGGATTTGTCACTCTTTCTTTGGGATGCCAGGAACTCACAATGACATCAACGTCCTGCAGTGTTCCCCTGTCTTTGCCAAGCTTGTTGAAGGTCATTCTCCTCCGGTGAACTTCGAGGTCAATAGGCGGCACTACAACAAGGGGTACTACCTAGCTGATGGCATCTATCTGAGATGGTCGACATTTGTGAAGACTATCTCAAACCCTGTGCCAGGAGGCAAGAATGCCTTCTTTGATGCTTGCAGGAAGGATGTCGAGCGGGCATTTGGTGTGCTCCAATCTCGATTTGCCGTTGTCCGGTACACTGCTCAGACCTGGTCGAAAGATCAAATGTGGGAGATCATGACTTGCTGTGTCATCTTGCACAACATGATCATTGAGAGCGAGCAGGAAGAGCCAGTGTTTGACACAGAACCATATTAGAGGCAGGGTCCTCTTGTCCAAGTTGATCACCAGCTACCGGCAACCTGGACTGCCTACCTCAATATGCGTCAGGAGATCCGAGACCCACGGGTGCATCAAGAACTGCAACACGATCTGGTGGAGTACCTATGGAGGCTCAAGGGCGACGCCGGAAATGACATGTGATGAAATATGAGTTTTTATTTGTCGAACTATATAATTTGTATTGAACTATGAAATATGATTTTCTGTGATGAACTATGGAGGCAAAAACACACGGAAACACGCCGAACCACGCCGAACTGTATGATGAACTATTTGATCTATTTGTTGAACTATTTATGAAGAATTCACGCCGAAACACGTCGAATATGGGCCGATTCACGCATATATGAGGCCGTTTTTCGACGAAAGGGGCCGAATAATGGGCCGAAATCGGCGCTTGGGGGCGACGGCTGAATGCCGAACCGCCCCCAGAGCCGATTTTGCCGCCGACTCGCCCCAGTAGGCGATTTTTATGCCTCCTGGGGGGAGGGGGAGGGGGGCAACGGCTGGAGATGCTCTAACTAGTTGCTCTCGTTTGTCAATCTTCAGTTTAGAGGGTTGGCCGGACAATAGATGAGCCAAGGCATGGTGAAAGAGTAAAGTTTGATATATAAGCAACTAAACGGGCTAGTAAATTTCTAGAAGCGCAGGCACTGCAGTACGAGTTGGTGGCCCAAACGGACCAAACCGAACGGTCTAAACCCGAAAGGCAGGCCGTCCCTCTCTCGTTTTTCCCATCTTCCGCCCCACCCGATCAAAAACCCCAACGATCAGAGAGAGGGAGAGACAAGGGGAGTAGTACTGCACCGCACTGCACAGCGAGGAGAGAGAGCGCGGCGCGGGGGCGCCCATAAATGCGGCGAGTCGGTGGATCCAGCCAGCCCAGCCCAGCCCACCCCCCACCTCCATTGCCACTGTTCCGAGCGAGGACGCCCCTCCATAAATCCCCTACCACCGCACCACCCACCCCTGCCACCGCCACCATTTGCTGCTAGCTACTCCTACTTGCTGCTGCTGCGGCGGCGAGGAGAGGGCAGTGGCTAGGGTTTTGGCGGGCGGGTGGCGATGTGGGCGGCGGAGGCGCCCTTCTCGCGGTCCGGGTCGTGGCGGGAGGCAGAGGACGAGCAGGAGGCGCTGCGCTGGGCCGCGCTGCAGCGCCTCCCCACCGTGGCGCGTGCCAGGAGGGGCCTGCTCAGGTCGCCCGCCGTCGCGCCCGGCGGCACCGGCGCGGGCGGCCCGGTCGAGGGCGACGACGCGCTCTGCGAGGTCGACGTCACCGGCCTCTCCTCCGGCGACCGCACCGCGCTCGTCGACCGCCTGCTCGCAGACTCCGGCGACGCCGAGCAGTTCTTCCGCCGCATACGCGCCCGCTTCGACGCGTGAGTACACCGAACCGTGCATACTACAGTACATTTTTTGCTCCCGCAACGGTGCACCATGGTCATCCTCATCAGCGTGCCTTCCTCGGTGTCTGCGCGCGCTCTGCAAATCTACTAGGTGGCTGACCACGGGGTCCCGCTGGCCGCCACAATTGGATGACACGTGGGCCCAACGGGCGCATCCAGCTGCTGCTTGAAAATGGTTGCTACATCTCCATGCCGTCTGCATGTTTTTTAGTGACAGAAGATTGTAGGTTTCTGCTCGAGCTTGTTCTAGGAAAAAAATTCTAGATGTGCATAATTGGAGCCGCTGACAATGGCCCCACTGCCCAGACTTGCCATTTGTTGGCTTGCAGATTTGCAGCCACACCTAGATCGAGCTGCATAGGTTTTGGTTTCCAGCGCAAAAATTGTTCGGTTCTGCTTTGTGCTGAACCCTTTTTGTTTTGTTCATCGATGCAGGGTGCACATAGAGTTCCCCAAGATCGAAGTGAGGTACGAGGACCTGACGGTGGACGCGTACGTGCATGTCGGCAGCAGGGCGCTGCCCACCATCCCCAACTTCATATGCAACATGACAGAGGTAATTGGCCCGTGATCCGCAGCTGGAAATACAAGTTTCCACCCCTCCCAGTTCTCTATCTAGGTGAAAGTAATATCGGTCACGGGTTTCTGTTACGATTTAATTACTACCCTAGGTTTACTGTGTATGAAACTGGGGATTGTGCTGCAAGTAGGAGCTCTGCCCGTGAAGTGAGTCATTTACCGAAAGCAGAGCAATTGCCAATGTACCGTTGAGGTTCTTACTTTATTTTTCTGTGAAATTAAGGCATTTCTGAGGCACCTGAGGATCTACAGAGGGGGAAGAATGAAGTTACCTATATTGGACAACATTAATGGGATCATTCGCCCATCAAGGTACAATTGAAAACTAACTGGTGCTTTTCCGGTGCATCGACTAAGCTCTGACAGAGTTCTTTGTGAAAAAGAGTTAATTCTGATAAATTTGATGTTCTTTTCTTGCTGCAGAATGACACTGCTTTTGGGCCCTCCAAGTTCCGGGAAGACCACCTTGCTTTTAGCACTTGCCGGTCGACTTGGTCCTGGACTAAAGGTGTGATATCAGATTAATTACATTTTTTTATGCTCATTACTCATAGATGATGAGCAAATCTTCGCTATCCGTTCACTTTCAACCAAATCTGTATGCCTGTATCACTTGATGATAAGTGGAGAGATAGATTGGCATTATACTGCTCGTGTAGCCTGAAAATGATTATCTGATGGAAACACTCATCCCTAGTTCAGAACTCTGTTATCAGCTACCCTAAGTCTTCTCTGCCTTTGTTGTACCATGTAAAATTCTTCTATAAAATTCATAAAAATGCAGTAGGGAGAAATCCCCTCCTGTCCCCTAAAAAAACTATTCTGATGGGCACAGTGAGCCTATCAATCAAGCTGCACTATCTGAAATAATATATTATTACTGACCATCATCACTAATTGCAGATGTCTGGGAGCATTACTTACAACGGCCACCATCTAAATGAATTTGTGCCTCAGAGAACATCTGCTTATGTAAGTCAGCAAGACTGGCATGCTTCAGAGATGACCGTCAGAGAAACCCTGGAGTTTGCTGGGCGCTGTCAGGGTGTTGGTATAAAGTATGGTAGGTTATCGCACCACCATGTCATTTGGCGGTGTTCCTTGATGATTTCCCTTTTGACACCGCCGACTTGCAGATATGCTCGTTGAACTTTTGAGGAGAGAAAAGAATGCTGGGATCAAGCCTGATGAGGACCTTGATGTATTCATGAAGGTATGATGCACCCAGCAAGCTTTGGATAGATGTACCCACACTATTTCGTCTGTGACTGAGTCATAATTTATATTCAGGCATTGGCTCTCGAAGGTAGACAGACGAGTCTCGTGGCTGAGTATGTAATGAAGGTAGCGACGTGTTTCTTTCAGTCTGTTGCTTTTTTAGCTTGGTCAGTCTTACATGTTTGCTTTCTTTCATATTTGAACTCGTCAGTAGTAGCATGCATGTATTATATGGCACCTGTCCTGCTCCGTTATTCTCTTTTTATCTCATTCGTTTTCCTTATTTATCTCATGACTTGGAATACCTGATGTTATGCAAAGAGATATATTCTTATTTTGCGAAATGGGCATCCAATTAGGTGGTGCAAACTGAATTTACTATAGTATATTTCTACAAGATTGTGCTAGTGTTACTAACTCTGTTTTCAAAGGTTGTTTCCATATTTTCTTGGAAACTAATTATATTCTTGATTTGAGAATTTTACATGTTCATCCACATGATCCTTCGTTTTTCTTTTTGTTTTCGGGAACTACTCCTTATTAACATGTTGATTACCTGATTCTGGTGAGATTTCTGAATTGCTAATTTTGATCTAGTCAAGATTTTAGGGCTGGACATCTGTGCTGACACCATTGTTGGAGATGAAATGATCAAAGGAATCTCCGGTGGGCAAAAGAAGCGTCTAACAACAGGTTAAAACACGCTACTGTTATTTATTTATTTTTTGGAAAAGGAGGATATCTTACTATCATTTGTATTAGGGGTGTTTGTAGTGAATTTCTGTTCTAATATTGGTTGCTTTTGCAGGTGAATTGCTAGTTGGGTCTGCTCGTGTTCTGTTCATGGATGAGATTTCAACTGGCCTTGATAGTGCAACCACATATCAGATTATCAAGTACTTGAGGGATTCTACACATGCTCTGGATGGGACTACAATCATATCCCTGCTGCAGCCTGCCCCAGAAACTTATGAGCTATTCGATGATGTCATTCTTATATCTGAAGGTCAAATTGTATACCAGGGACCACGTGAATATGCTGCTGATTTTTTTGCTGCAATGGGATTCAGGTGCCCTGAAAGGAAAAATGTGGCAGATTTTTTGCAAGAAGTAAGCAGTCCCACTCTTTCTATGTTTTTATATTTACGCCAACTGGTTTTTTTCTTGTATATTCATGTTTGTTGCGCTGCAGGTTTTGTCCAAGAAAGATCAACAGCAGTACTGGTGTCAATATGATTATCCATACCAGTTTGTGTCCGTAACAAAGTTTGCTGAAGCCTTTAAAACATTTGTTATTGGTAAGAGGCTGCATGATGATTTAGACAGGCCATACAATAGAAAACATAATCATCCCGCTGCTCTTTCAACTTCAAATTACGGTGTCAAGAGGCTTGAGATTCTAAAGTCCAACTTCCAGTGGCAGCGTCTGCTGATGAAAAGGAACTCATTCATCTACGTCTTCAAATTCATTCAGGTACTTTAATCCAAGAGATGCATCTTCTAGACTAGTTCCATGGCACGAGTTAGAAGTTAGAACCAATTAGCCAATTGCCCTGTGCAATTGCACGGTGTAGTGTGGTATACTAAAGCATATCAATTTTTCTTTATGAATTAATTGTTAAAATTGATTTCTAAGAAAAAATCATGTGCTATCTGATTTCACGTTTTTCGAATGGAAAATATTTTATTTCACATTTAATTAGATTATGTGAAAGGAACTATTGAATTGTAAGTGGTGCTACTTACACCCTTTATATATTTTTTCCTGTTTTAAAAAAACTAATATATCCCAACCAACTGTCAATGTAGGACTTTGACAGTTCACCAAAAGGCACCAAGTTAACGGTTAGATATTCTTTTGTGAGAGTTATTTAAAATGTTATACCTCTAAGCAACTGTAATATCTTACTCCAAAATTAGTGTCCACCAAATTAGGTGCTAGATTTCTGTCAGAATTCTTACCATATTCCTAATTTCCTTAGCAGCCGTAACTGAACTGTGGTTTGCTGACTTTCTATTATTGTTATTATCATACAATACGTACATGCACAGGGAAACTATCACACTATTTGAAAATTGACACAGAAAGCCTATGCATAGTTCGAAGTACAAATCAAGGACTATATTGGACTTGCTAAGGCAACTATATAACAAACTCTGAAATGTATAGTGTTGATTTATTAAAAACGTTTCTTTTTCTTCCTAGTTTTTTTTTGCGGGAATGTTTTTCTTCCTAGTTGGTGTATGAATGTAATCCTAGTATACTTAAATGTGAGTAATGCCACACCTACGGACGGAATTGGTTATCGGAGTCGGGAAAGGCTAAGCGCAATGGTTACTGTAACTTTACCATTTGCGCTTAAATGTTTGTTATATCCAGTCACAAGTTTGATATGACAAGTGTTCTCTGTTTTTGTCTTTGACAATGTCATAGTATTATGACAACATATGAATTCTTTCCACAATCAATCAAGGATGTTCTGACATGATATCTTTGTGCCAGCTTCTACTTGTGGCTCTCATCACAATGACTGTATTTTTTCGAGCAACAATGCACCATGATTCAGTTGATGATGGAATCATTTATCTTGGAGCCCTCTATTTTGCAATAGTGATGATTCTGTTCAACGGCTTTACTGAAGTCTCAATGTTGGTGGCGAAGCTTCCAGTTCTTTACAAGCACAGAGATTTGCATTTCTACCCACCGTGGGCTTATACGCTTCCTTCCTGGCTCCTGAGCATTCCAACCTCCCTTATTGAATCAGGAATGTGGACACTTGTAACATATTATGTGGTTGGTTATGATCCCCAATTCACAAGGTAACTGGCATGACATTGACTTTGTTAATTTTGCTTTCTGTTCAGAGCTTCAGAGATATTTTAGTTTGAAGATTGATCTTAGTTTGTGATGTGCAGATTTCTGGGACAATTTCTGTTGCTTTTCTTTCTGCACCAGACATCTTTGGCTCTTTTCCGGGTCATGGCATCTTTGGGCCGAAATATGATAGTTGCTAATACCTTTGGATCGTTTGCTTTGTTGGTTGTTATGATTCTTGGAGGATTCATCATAACCAAAGGTTGATTTCTCTGAAATATTTTCAACTACCTGCAGTTACATTTTGAACCTATACATCAAACATGTTACAACCTGTTTCTGACTATCTAACAGAAAGCATACCAGTCTGGTGGATTTGGGGTTACTGGATATCTCCTATGATGTATGCACAAAATGCTATATCGGTAAATGAATTCCATGGGCATTCTTGGAGCAAGGTGATACTTGATTTTAATCCTTCTCCGAGGCAGTCTGTTATATTTTTTGATTTAGTTGTACGCAACAACAACACACAACACATGGATTTCTGTGGGTGTAATAATGTGGAAACCCAAATTACTTAAGACATAAGTATATTGTTCTCATGAACCTACAATAAGGCATTTTACCAAGAAAAGTTGTAATTAGCCTTAAAATAGTTTAGTATTTGTAACTGATACTTAATTTACTTTTGTTTAATGGCAGCCATTTGCAGATCAGAATATCACATTAGGTGAAGCTGTACTCACTGGATATGGATTATTCAAGGAAAAATATTGGTTTTGGATTGGAGTAGGAGCATTGTTAGGATACACGATTGTTTTGAATGCCTTATTTACGTTGTTCTTGACAATTCTCAACCGTAAGTTCACACTACCTTATAAGACCCAAGCAATTTGAGCTTATTCAAAATAGCTTCTCATTCTCCGAAGTGATTATTGTTGACAGCAATTGGGAATATGCAAGCTGTTGTGTCCAAGGATGCAATTCGAAACAAGGATTCTAGGAGGAGTGACAGAGTAGCCCTAGAGCTGAGATCTTACCTGCATTCAAATTCACTGAATGGTAAAGCTAGATAAATGAATTATTTCGATCCAGCTCTTACATCACAAGATATTTTCACCTTTTACTAAGTGTGACTCCCATCGTCCGTATTCACTGCGCTGCAGGGCTTAAGCTCAAGGAACAGAAGGGCATGGTGTTACCCTTTCAACCCCTTTCTATGTGTTTTAAGAATATAAACTACTACGTTGATGTACCAGAGGTACGTCAGATGTTGTCCATATGCATGACAAAAAAATGTTTAAAAGAATTATAATTTATGCATTCACCTACTTATGCTCGCAGGAATTGAAAAAGCAAGGGATAGCAGAAGACCGCCTTCAGTTGCTTGTTGATGTCACTGGCGCATTTAGGCCAGGGGTACTAACAGCCCTTGTTGGAGTCAGTGGTGCTGGTAAAACCACCCTCATGGATGTTTTAGCTGGCCGGAAGACTGGAGGACTCATAGAAGGAAGCATTTCTATATCTGGATATCCTAAGAACCAAGAGACTTTCACAAGGATATCCGGTTATTGTGAACAAAATGATGTCCATTCACCTTGCTTGACTGTGATCGAGTCTTTGTTATACTCGGCATGCCTCCGGTTGCCTTCTCATGTCAATGATGACACTCAAAGGGTATGCATTGGCTGAAGCTATATGTTTCATTGTTCCGGACATCATAATGTTGACCTTTTAATCTTTGCTGTTTTCTATTTCATAGGCTTTTGTGGAAGAGGTGATGGAACTTGTTGAGCTGAATCCGTTAAGTGGTGCTCTTGTTGGCCTGCCAGGAGTTAATGGTCTGTCTACGGAACAACGCAAAAGGTTGACGATAGCTGTGGAGCTTGTGGCAAATCCTTCCATTGTATTCATGGATGAACCTACGTCAGGGTTGGATGCTAGGTCTGCAGCCATTGTGATGAGAACTGTACGAAATATTGTTAATACAGGGCGGACAATCGTGTGCACCATCCATCAGCCAAGTATCGACATATTTGAATCCTTTGATGAGGTTATTTTCTCCACAAAATATCCGTTTTTAACAGTGAATATGACACCTAAAAATAATTTTATCTCAGACCTCTTTGAAAGTTCCATTTATCTTAATAATATGTAATGTACATGATTTTATCTTGTACTGCTACTGTTAAGGATATATGATGACTCCACCATTATCCTCTCCTAACTTATGCATATTCTGCTCAGCTTTTGTTTATGAAGCGTGGAGGGCAACTCATATATGCTGGCCCCTTGGGTTCCAAATCGCGGAATCTGGTTGAGTTTTTCCAGGTATGTTCTGCAGTGTGTGTTTTCTCACTGAAGAAACTTAGACAAGGCCTTTGCACTTACACTCTGAACTTTACAAACAGGCAGTTCCAGGGGTGCCTAAAATCAGGGATGGCTATAATCCTGCTGCATGGATGTTGGATGTCACGAGTACACAAATGGAGCAGATTCTTGGAGTGGATTTTGCTGAATACTATCGACAGTCGAAATTATTTCTGTAAACACAAAATCCCTTTTAATCCCACTATGTGTTTCATAGTTGCTTTTCCATCACTCATACCTGTTTGTGTTATTGCATTTCAGGCAGACCAAAGAAATCGTCGAGGCCTTGAGCAAACCGAACAGTGAAGTGAAAGAGCTTACTTTCTCTACCAAGTATGCTCAACCATTCTGTGCTCAGTTTATTGCTTGCTTATGGAAGCAAAACCTATCGTACTGGAGGAATCCTCAATACACCGCAGTTCGGTTTTTCTACACTGTCATCATCTCCTTGATGTTTGGGACGATTTGTTGGAAATTTGGATCTAGAAGGTATGTCATCTGATGGTTCTGATACTGATTTCCATAATTATATTCACAGCGAGCTAACTGTAATGTCGTTTTATAATTGCCAGGGAGACCCAACATGATATATTCAATGCCATGGGTGCCATGTATGCAGCAGTGCTTTTCATAGGAATCACTAACGCCACATCTGTTCAGCCTGTGATTTCCATCGAAAGATTCGTATCATATAGAGAGCGAGCTGCTGGGATGTATTCAGCATTACCTTTCGCATTCTCTCTGGTATATATATTTCTTATCCAGAACTTCTATATCCCTCAGTGTATCCATCCATTGCTCATCATCATAGCACTTTCTGACGCATTGTTCTTCGGCAGGTTACTGTGGAGTTCCCTTACATTCTTGTGCAGTCACTTGTTTACGGTACAATTTTCTATAGCCTGGGTTCGTTTGAGTGGACAGCAGTGAAGTTCTTGTGGTTTCTGTTCTTCATGTACTTCACTCTGCTGTACTTCACCTTCTACGGCATGATGACGACGGCGATCACTCCGAATCATATGGTCGCGCCTATCATTGCCGCCCCATTCTACACGCTATGGAATCTCTTCTGCGGGTTCATGATCCCAAGAAAGGTATGGAGCGAATGTCACCCCCATGATTTGCATCTAACAAAACCAATCAACAACTTCCAACCTATGGTGGACTTCCAGTTCCGTTTCCGTTTGGCAATCTAGGTATGGTTGAGTCCTAGGGTGTTTTTTCCAGTGCAAGCCTTTTGGGAAAATCAAGTATGCTAGTAGGTCGTATGATCTTCTAGTGGAGAATTTTTTGAAATGCACAATATTGAAACCAATAATTGGTGCATATGACCTAAGATTTGTTCTTATTTGCACTCTAGAGTTTTTTTTTCTTATTTTTTGAGATAAGGGTTTCATCAGCACGTAGAGTTGAACAAGCAATTCCATGCAATAGGAAAACATCACATAATTTTTGTGATAGGGCAAGTTGGTTTTTTTTGAGGGATAATAGGGCAAGTTGGTGATAGGTGGGCCCTAATATGTTTGACTAGCCTGTACAGAACGTGTCGGGCCATATGGGCTTTCATACACTAGTAAGATCATCGGTCACTGTGCACACACAACCGCGTCGGCACTGGACCATTGGGCTTGTCAATTTTTCCTTTTCCTTCCAAATAAATAGGGTACTCAATTCTTTTTATCCATGCTGTGAACCAGCACAACACAGGCACATGGATACGGTTTTGTAGTTTTGCCGAACATTAAGAAAAACAAATAAACAAATTTAAGTATATTCAGCTTAGCATGGTAGACACACTGCCTGTCTTGATCTACACACTTGTACCTGAACAGAACAAGAATCATACACTTGCTAGTCGGCACCATCCTGTTGTGTTTGGTTAACGATTCCGTTACCAAATAATAATGCAGCTGATCCCGGTGTGGTGGAGGTGGTACTACTGGGCCAACCCGGTGTCCTGGACGCTGTACGGGCTTCTGACCTCCCAGTTCGGCGACCTGGATCAGCCCCTTCTGCTGGCCGACGGCATCAGAACCACCACCGTGGTGGCGTTCCTGGAGGAGCACTTCGGGTTCCGGCACGACTTCCTGGGCGTCGTCGCCACGATGGTGGTCGGCTTCTGCGTCCTCTTCGCCGTCGTCTTCGCCCTCGCCATCAGGAACCTCAACTTCCAGCGCAGATGATGTGCATGATCGGTAGCAGCAAATGTACCCCGCCGTTTTAACTTGTCCAGTGTGCATGTGTGCAATCAATTAAGAGCTCGTAAATAATTCGAGAGAGACATTTGAAACAACAAGTGTATGTATCATCATGTATAGCAAGCAAAGGCTTTGAGATGTTTTGTTTGTTGATATTGATACGGGCGGGGCGGACCTGCATATATTCGTTGAGCATTTGCCGCGTCCAGGAGCGCCGGTGCGTGGTCGACACCTGGCCGTCTTTTTTGACCGCTTTGGGCGATGCATCTGGGTTGTCCGTCGTCCGGCCCTGATACCCTTTTGGACGTAGCAGCAGCAGCAGCAGCTACATTATCAATCCATCTAGCCATGGCTGCTTCCATCCAAGGACACTGACCTGACCGTTGGATGCGAAAGAACCACCCATTTGACAAGAAGCATATAGCATAGCATCTCTCTGCGCTGCAGCAGGTACGCACGTAAACGCAACAGATCAAGACACACACGTACCCCAGCTTTATCTACTACAGTAGTACTAGTACTGTACAGTATTATATCTTTTTTACAGTCTGATTGATCGTGATGGAAGAATATACTAGTACGTGGAGAGTGTTTGTCGTTGGCGCACGCGTGACGTCGCGCGCATATACACACGGCACGGCGGGGGCGGTAGGCAACAACCAATACGCCAGTACCGAACCTTTGTCCGCTTGCCTTGGCGCCGTCGATCGATCGCTAGGCTGCATGCCCTGCCGCACTTGGGTTGGCTCGACGGCGTATTTGACCTACAACTTGTGCTCTTGCGCGCCCTGCATCTGCGGCAGCGGCGGACCGGTGACAAGAAGATCGATCACTGCTGTGTAGCCGCTTAGCTATGTAGCCTGTACGGTGGCCCCTGCATGCATGCATGCGGCCTTCTCCGCCTCCGTGTGCTCGATCTCGAGCGGTCAGTGCCATGCTGCCATGCATGCAAGAGCCAAAACAAACGAAGAGATGGTGATCCAATCCAGTGGAGGCCGGTGGCTGCTGGCTGGTCCTTGACGAGTGTCAAGGGGCCTTCGGTACGCGGACGGTAGCGTAGCGCGCGCACGTAGGGGTTTCCTACGGTGCTGCGTAGCCCTTCTTCCGTGGCACTGGCACATCATCCGCCCATCATCTTTAAGGGCGCGCCAAAACACGACAGATCGCATCTTTAAGGGCGTGGCCAGTCAGTCAGTCAGTGGTCAAGTAGGAGTACTACGTGTGGACAAATCGCATGCCCAGTCGATGAGATCGAATTCCACCGCACCGATCGAGCTCTCCAAGGCGGACGGCGAGGCTTATCCCGGCCGGCGTCCGAACGTACATCGGTACATGCATGCTAACCTCTCACGGCGGTTTTAGGCCTTATCGATTCGGTCTCGTTCTGGCCTTTACGCAGCAGCTGATCCAAGGCCAGTCCAGATGCGACCGACCGTGCATGTGTGTGACCGCGTGCAGGTGCAGGGCTATAGCCATTAGCCAGCCATGCATGCACGCAGCTGCGTCGTTAGTCATGGACTGGACGGCCGCCAGCTAATGACCTATCTGCCAGGCAGCTACCTTACCTTAGCTCACCTAGCTGCTAACCTAACAATAATTGGGCTGATCATGCATGAGCAGATCCACAGATCGGCTGCACCAGTCAGTTGATACCACTAGATAGATCGTCTTTTGGCAGCTGCGGCGCCGCAGACGTATGGTGACAAGGGCCGGAGGTATCTGCCGATCGACTCACCAGCCGGCCACATGCATGCGCCATCCACGAAGGTTTTTAGCTAACATGGGTGACAACATAATCTTTAAATCGGACTACCACCAACAATCGACATAGGCATAGCCGGCGGCGGCAGATTCTGAAGCGTGCACATGCGAATGCACGCTGAGGGTCTACTTCACCAGTTAGTGATATTGGCTCGCCGTGGGACGCTTGGTGAGGTCACCGAATTAGATGGTGCACGTTGGTGCGTTGTTTGGGCACATCATCAAGCTAGTAGGTGTAGCGACATAGATCGTCGGGAAGATGGCTTTGGATAGATCCATGTATTTGTTTTTGTCAGACTTTGTTGAATAATAAGATGGCTATGTGCATCGCTCGATGCAGGGATGGTGGGTATCCTCCTTTTCGAAAAAAACTTACAACTCTGTTGCTCAGATAGTTTGTGTTTTGCTCGTGTACATCCTACATATGCAGAGAATGGGTGTTGCTCGTCATTGGATCGGACTACCACCTATAATCGACATAGGCATAGCTGGCGTCGGCAGATTCTGGAGCGTGCACATGCGAATGCACGCCGAGGGGCTGCTTGACCAGTTAGTGATCTTTGCTCGCCGTGGGGCGGCTTGGTGAGGTCACCGGATTAGATGATGCGTGTTGGTGTGTTGTCTGGGCACATCATCAAGCTAGTAGGTGTAGCAACATAGATCGTCAGAAAGGTAGCTTTGGGTAGATCCATGTATTTGTTTTTGTCAGACCCTGTTGAATAATAAGATGGCTATGTGCATCGCTCAATGCATGGATGATGGGTATCCTCCTTTTCAAAAACTTACAACTCTGTTGCTGATATGTCGGTATTTTTATTTTTTGTTAGATAGTTTGTGTTTTGGTTATGTACATCCTAGATATACAGAGAATGGGTGTTGCTCGTCATAATTGTATCTGCTTGATGCTATATTTTAAGTTAATAAAAGCCCTCTTTATAAAAGTATATGTGTGCGCATACATCCATTCTCAAGGGATCCATCGGAGGAGGTAGTACAAAACTAGAGCTAAAACTAAAACTAGGGGACCATGTTTGTTCCAACCCACTGATTGGATTCAATATTTAATCAAGAGCAAGTACTTCTGTTTTTTCGCCTGTTTTTTTTTTTTTTTTTTTTTTTTTTTTTTTTTGTAACTCTTCTTGGAAGGGCTAGTTAGGATATGGCGAAATAACAATATCATATAGGCCAGGACAATCACTCGCTCTTGCTCTTGCAGAGAATATTGATGAGACAAGATGGGCACGCTCCAAGGGAAAGGACCAAAGAAAGACCAACGCTAATGCCAAGGACGATCCCCCTCCCGCTCTCTGCCAAATTAAGCACCAACTAAACTAACTAAACTAAGCTAAACAATATCGCCTACTTAATTCGCTAGGAGATTTTACCGTGTCCTCTCTGGCGTGCAGCCACTGCGTCTTGATCTCTGTTTTCTTTCCCTCTGCACACTCACACGTACGTAAGCTGTCGTCTAGCCTGAGAATCAAACAAGAGCTAGCTATTCCAGAGTTATGAGAATCAAAATTGACGATCTATGCAGTGTATCGCCTTGATGCGACAACTGAGTCAATAAAATTCCTTTTATTTGTATCAGAGTTTCATTGGCAATGGTCCCTTGATAAACGAAATCAAGAAAAATGAACTTATGGCCGTTAAACTCCACGCATATTTTGGTTCATTGACCTTTGTCAAAGCGGTACGGTTGATGATGTGGCGGTGGTCTTGTTCATGTGGCAGGTCCTGTATCTAATAATCTGAAGATACAAATACTGAAATGTCATGTATCATATCTAGAATAACCAATAAATCTCCCAAGAATATATACATAGTGGGGAATAAAAAGAAACATATCTTATTCTTAACCACTCATCCCCAATTTCTTTTGCCACCTGGGATATATTTCCATATTCTCAGACATGCATGTGAGATAATATCGCATCTGCTTTTATCCCTGCTTAGCAGTGGTTAATCCACATCGAATTTCAGCTAAGATTTTGCAATTTGATCATGTCCCTCTGTCCAGTGCTTGTGGTAGCACAAAAGGAAATAAAAGGAGACTAACACTTATGCTCATGGGACCCTTGCTGGATGAAGAAGCTACAAGGAGATAAGTGTGACAGAGGCAGTTTTATACATGGTTTGGCTTATATGGATGCGTATGAATCAGTCGACAGGACATGCCAAATTAATGGGGCACTTGGCAAATTGATCATGTCCTCATGCCCCCTCCCTTCAATATGCTCGATTGCGATTGACGATGATTTATAACTTTTCATTTTAATTAGTGCCCTCTCCTATGGTTTACCTAGTTTTCGCCATAACTGTTCCAAGAAAAATCTCATCGGAAAGTGAGACTAAAGGCAGCAATAAATCTCTGATGCATCATGCTATACATGTGATGTAGCTTTTCTCAAGGGTACACTTGGGAGAATTGATCATTCAATTATACAATGATCAAATTTGGAAACTCTTGTACATATTTCTGCCTTCTATAAAGCTAAGGTACGCGATTGCGTACTCTAAAAAAAAAGATCAAATTTGGAAACAGTGTCTACATCAACAAGTTTATAAATATCTGTGAAACTAAGCATATGAAGTAATGATATTAAATAACCCAGTAGCCAGTAGCAGAAAATATTTGCTGAAGGGATGTAGAATAATTTACTACGAAAATATCCAACCAAAAAATAAAATAAAATACCAGAGGACTTGCACCGAATCTTCATGCCATACCTTGACTAGTCTACCAAAGTACTCCCTCCGTTGTTAAGACACTTATTTTGGAACGGAGGGAGTACGCTGCAAAGGGAGGTAAGGAAAGGAGAAAAAGGAAGAAGGAAAATGCTCTAGCTAGACATACTATACATCCTCTAGGATTTCATCATGATAGACAACACATTTTCACAAGCATATCCTAACTGCTTTTTTCCACAACGACCGCCTCACATGCCCAACAAAATGTCCTGCTTCCGATCAATGGTGCCGGAGAAGCAACAAAGCCCGGTGTCTCCTCTTTTTTGTCCAGCAGAAGGGGAGTGCCCCAACTAGTTTGTACATGGAGCTAGCCAATGTGTTTTCTTGTCCTACATTGAGAGGTTGTAACACTGAAATGACAAAATCTCCAAGTGCGTGATCCTTGCATAGCATTGTTCATGTGCTGCATATAGATGTGTCTTTCATTCCATTGAGCTCTCGGTGCCGGAGGTCCTCTCAGCGGAGATGTGCACACACTCCATCCCCTCTCCCTATTCTTTCTCCTTTGTACGTGCCTACCAACCAACTAGCTCAGCACCCTCGCAGCCTCACCAAGGGACATCACATGCATTACCACCCTCAACACCCACCACCCTCACACACTTTGTCCTAATGTTTCCTATATAACCTATCTAGCTGCTATGTCTGAGGTGCAACATGTACAAACGCTTCCATTGGTGAGAGTTTGCTCCATGGACGATGATTAGCATGATCTACTCCCCCATACGTATGTGTATGTGTGCATCGCCGATTTCTACCACATGATAAATGTTTGGACCTTGCTATTGGGTATGTGTGCACCGACCGGACAAGTTGAGCAACCTGTTGGGACAAGGCAGGCAATGTTCTTGTGTTCATGAATTCTGGGGCTGTTTGTCCACTGTAATTCTTTTAGGTTGGTTCCCCACATCATGTGCCATCCACATGGAAGGCAATAACTTCCTAGTTCCAATTTGGGTTGTCATGTTTTCCCTGACAATGTTCCTAGACAATATGTGTTGGAGGCTTAGAATGCCCACATGGTGAGCCTCCATTTAGGAGTGATCACTATCTATCAGTTTCTTGTACGTATGCAGATAAGTTGCTTTGCCTACTTACTAGCTGTTCCATGATATGCTTTAGCATGATTGAACCATGTGTAACTGAAGATGGGACCTCCAATCAAACAATGGGAATCCAGAAAAAGGATGCTGCCCAACACATTCAACGCTTCCAGTGAGAAGTCGACACCTCAGTGACCGCTAGGGATGAAGCCATGTTATAGGCCATATAGATGTCCAAAGCCAGATCTTAATTTTTAGATTTTTTTAGAAAAAAAGGCTATCGCCCGGCTTTAAATTAATGAAATCTTTACAGTCAACAATACAACACAACACCACAACACACGCACACACAACAAAGGAAACTACATAATAGAACGGAGGATAATATCCTCTAAGCCTCTGAGACCAACTCTTTCTTAATTAAGCTATATATGCATATCACTAAAGTGATATTTGCTTACACGTTTCCCCATGTAGTGTTAAAGTTTTGGTTGACTTTCGCTATTAATCCTGAATTCATCTATGCTAAACACATTATTTGTACACAATTTCTCAATGGAGTGTTGAAATTTCCATCGGGTTTTATTCCTAATCCTGGATCCGTCCCCCGGGAAAAGCATTGCCACGTCGGGTACTTTAGTAATCATTGACCAGTAATACGTGTCGAGGGGAGGAAGAGAACACACGATTATTTTGTCAATATGAATGATGTTATACGTATCTAATTTGTTCACGATACTTATCGAGAGAGCACTGCCTATTCATTTAAGATAACAACGACGAACAAAGTTTGTATACACCGGGCATTTTGCTATTCTAGAATGAGAAGGGCTATCTCTTTCCATTGTGTACAGTAGCGATCTTGCTCAGTGAACAAACAAGCGAGAACACATATTTAGTCTCAGGGTTTTCTCTTTTAATTTCATTTACTCCATGTTTGGTGTAATAAATTGTTTGGCTTTTTGAATTTCGCCATGTCATATAATATATATTACACCTCTTGGCTGGGATATATAACCGACCGATGAAATGTTCCACACCATTCTGTTGTTTCCTCCTTGGAGCGCGAAAATCGCGAGATCGACAACTCAACCAAAGCCACTCTATACTTCTATAGCATGAGCAAACAAGATCAGATATGGCTAAGATTCGATTCTCAAAACAGAAAATTTGAGATGGAATTGGCTTGCATGCATACTGTTGCTATCCTATATATGGCTAGCCAGCTATAGGACATGGATGTGCCATGCAAAGGCTAGCTGTAGAGAGACGGAGCCTGTCATGCTGCATGTTGTGTAAAGTTAGCCTCTGTTGTTGCCGATCGTAGTGACTAGTGACCTAGTTCTCCTTTTTTTTTCCTTAGACCATCTACAACCGAACTTGGAAAATCCGACCCCTCAAACGCCCACTGACGCGTTTGGATGCGTCGGCGGACAGTGATCGGTCACGCCTCAAAAATGCATTCTACATCCGGATACCTCAAATTAGAAACCTCAAATCCATATTATTACATGCAACACAACGATCTTTAGCGGAGCTTGATCCGGTTCCGCGGTGGCCATGTCCGGCATCCGGTTGCGCCCCTTAGAGTGTTGGACTGGGCGCTGACAAGGTAGAGTAGGGCATGAGACATGACCCGCTCATGGGACTCAAGGCGCCGCTGTCTCCCATGCCCTACTCTTCCTTGTCGGAGCACGGAGCCCGTTGGGTGTCGGTGGACGCTAGATCGATGATGGATCCGTCCTGGGACGAGCCGATGACATCCACCACGACGCGGTTGCAGCGCCCGGACTGGTGCACCGTACGGGGCGCCGGAGAATGCAACTCCGCCTTGCCGACGTCCCGCACCCGCTATAGTGCACGGCGGGCACGCCACACCATGTTTGCTTCGGACGACGCCCACAGTGCGTCCATGGCCTCGGCGCACCAATGGAGGGGTTGCGCATCCGCCACCATGTCCAGACACCAGACAGACTGCACTGCCTTCAGTGAGGCAATGACGGCTGCCCTAGCGCTGGATCCATGCGCCATTTGGGCGGACGCAATGGATTCCCGACGGAAGGAGTCCGAGCGCTGCCGTGCACGGGCCTCCTCCTGGGCGCGGCGGACCGCAAGCCGGAAAACCATCTCCTCCTCGGGGCCGCATGGGATGAGCTCGGGGTCGACGGATCTGGAGGTTTTTTTTAGAAAAGGGGAAGAACCACGGCCTCTGCATCAGAACGATGCATACGGCCACCTTTAATAAAAAGCAAATAAGTTCAACAAATGTCATGAAGTCTCACATAAACGAACCACCAAAAGGCTCACGAAGAGCGGAAAGAAAAAGAAAAGCCACAACCGGCTGGCACAAAAAAGATAGGAAAACTAATTGCCTATCCTATTATAAGACCGCCATCCAAACCGGTTGAATATAACCCAAGCTACCATCTCCCATCGGATAGATCCAGTAACCAAACGATCCCTGGCCTCCGTCTGAGTGAGTAGCGACCACATACGGATCAACGCAGTGGCTCGGAAGATAACCTACAAAAAATGAGTATTTGTTGTTCTGTTAAAAACCAAATCATTCCTGTAGTTCCAGACTGCCCATAGTAAAGCACATACTCCTATACGAATGTGTCTCGCTGTTTGAGAATCTATCCCGTCAAGCCACGTCCCAAATAACGTGTTGATATTATTCCGAGGAGTAATATTAAAAGCAATATGAACAGTCCGCCATAAAATTTTCGCCATCGGACAGTCAAGAAAAAGGTGTTTGATGGTCTCATCCCGATCACAAAAACTACATCTCTTAGAACCAATCCAGTTGTGTTTTGTCAAGTTGTCCTTAGTTAAAATGACTTGTTTGTGTACAAACCACATAAACACTACCCGCCATGACGGAGCCGGAGACGAGCTTGGGTGGCGGAGGGGAATGAAGGGAAGTGGAGTGAAGAGGCTAGGGGTTGGTCCGGCGAGTGGATGAGGAGGAATATATGTGGGGCCGGGTGGGCCAGCGTGGGCCATGTCCAACACGGTAGGCGTGCCCGGGCATCCCCATATTCACCCTATATCTGGGCTGGATACGAGGGGTGCCAGTCAGCCCGGGCGTTTGAGGCCCGTTTGGATCAAAATTTTGCGACCGGACAGTGACTGGGCGGCATATGCCCGGACGTATGAGGAGGGTTTGAGGCGCCCGGCTGTAGATGCTCCTAGAGAGAGTACTTGCACACACTATAAATTTTCTAGGGACACTATAAGTATGTTTAGGCTCTGATTAAACAGGGCATACCGTGCTAAATCCGACGGTCGGCACTAGGTGGGGACAAACACGGCATGCCGTGCTAATTTTTGACGGATAGGTGAGATTCTACATGGCCTCGCTCAAAGATTGATCTGTCTTTCAGTGGTGGTGACCTTTCGGTGACTCATCTAGTCATTCAGCCGTATCGGCATTTAGCCCAACCAAAATATATACAAGGTGATAAGTGACAAGATCCGACGATGCGATGGGCTTGTTGCTCCATGCACTTGCACGTAGGAGTGTATCCTTGATCCAGCTTACCCTAAAAGTTTCTTGTATTCATCCTAGCTTTTGCTTAGCTAGTTTGCCTAGCGATCCAGCTGTTCGCACTCGAAGAAAAGAGAGAACCGATATGATAACTCTGAGATATATTGTCGATGCTATGGTTAACATGTTGGTAACCGCTTGAGAGGTGGCGTCTATGCTTGATACCCATTGGAGTAGTTCAAAGAAAAATACTCGTGTCATGAGTAATCGCAGTGGATTATCATTAGACAAAAAAATATGAGTAATGCTACACCTACGTGAAACAACTTACGTGCTTTACGTACTATGCAATGTGGACAATCAGGGTTGGGCGTAAGAGGATGGAGGGGCCCACACACCCCCTCCCCCCGCGAAATTGGGGGGGGGGGATTATATTTAGGAAGATTACATTACTCTTTCGTAGCTTTTTTTTGAAGCAACACTCTTGCATAGCTTGTTCGTAGATGGAGCATTATCGAAAAAATATTGCTATTCCGAAGTAGTATTTTTTTTTGCGGGGTAGTAATTTACCTACATGTGTAGCAGTAGCATTTCTAGTATGCTAAGATAAACAAGAAAGGTTAAATTTTCTTTACCGAATTGTAATTAGCTCTGCCAGCTAGCTAGGACAGCACCATCTAGTGGTATCTCTTTGGGAGATCGACCAGTGACACTTATTTCACCCACTAGACAGGATAGAATTCAACCGGAGCTGGATTCTGTTATTCTCCACACAAAAAAGGTTACGTCCTTTTGTGTCATGTGAATCCAATTAGTGGCAGACTGGTACCACGACGAGTCATGGTCACGGTGCATCTAGTCTAACCTAGCTAGGGTTTCTTGCATGTCCTTTTACCAAAACAAGAAAACGCCATGCAGATGCGTTGACTAGTGGAGCAGATCTTGAGTTATTCCAGCGCGCCCGACAGCGTCACGTACCGACATTAGGGGAGCGGCGTAGGATAAGCTTTTTTGGAGGGGATATTAGTGACAGCATTAAGCACCGTGCACTAGCTGGGAAAGGAAAAGGCAATAGATGTGTAGATTAGGGTTGGCCACGTAGTACTTCCTGCAACGGTTTTAATGGAGACAGATGGTACCGAGCCTTCGCCATCTGGATGTTGATTAGTCACCAACTAGAATGAAGCCCCGTTGATTTGGCACCTGAGCTACATACATATCGGTTAGTCAAGCAATCACATGCTTTAATCTATGGTATAGTGAGCATGATGGGGGTATTTCCTGTGTAGTTGCGTCATGTACAATTGCCTTTGAAGCCTTTGGATCCTCTGCGGACAAACCGACTGTCGCCTATGCTCGGTGGATGGGGGTTGTCGCCGAGTGCCCACATCTTTTTTTCATTTACAAAAATGACCCAAATATGTTATAAAGGTTCACCAGAGGTACAAAGCACCCCAAACATAATAATTACATTAAGCTCTCTGGACTACCAAATGACAATTGCCACCGCCAAACTGAGCCGCTTATGTGCCTCTATCGTTGCTCCCATATCAGAGCCGTTATGACTTTGTCAATGACAACTAGGAAGTCATCGTGCACATGCCCTAAGGATGAGTGCCCTAGAGTCGTTGTCTCACCGAGTGCCATATCATATGGGTTGTTTTCTAGAATCATGCAGGAGAGCGACGTGTATTACTCCTTCGAAGGATGCTTGAGTATTTGCCTCACGGGGGCATCTGCGAGCTCCTCGTGTCGTTCGATCCACACGCACCTCGCGTCGGATCCTACCTACGCACTTTCGGCCGTCCAATCAGACCCGTTCGTTCCTCACCGCGTCGACGATCTCTTGTGACTCGAAGGCGCGCCTAGGGCCACCTCGTATGCTGCCAATTGCCCTCGCACTACTTGTACCACCATGTGCAGTGGTGGTGGGTCTGGTCTTATCTGGGACCCACACGACTATCCTGTCGGTTGGTGATAGACCGGGTATGGACTCGGTGTCTAGCCTGTTAGCTTAGGTGGGTTCACTCCTTTTGGTCGTGCTCGACTATTTCCCCGAGGTCGATTTGCCTCTTTCCTACTGTCGGAGCTAAATCTGGCAGATCCCCTCGTAGGGTATTCTAGCTACGCGACTTGGCAGGATGGTAACAGGAGGCAAGGTTTACCCAAGTTTGAGCTCTCTGGAGGAGATAATATCCTACGCCCTTCTCATGTTTTATTGCGCTGGAGTGTATACGTAGTACAGGTAAAGTATCAAGGGATTTGAATATGCCTATGATGAGCCCGACCCTCGGCTTATATAACATACCCGGGATCCTAGGGTTTACACAACTAGGTAGGCTACGTAGGCGGAGGCAGAGTCCTCGACGGCTTCGGTACCCTTGGATTGTGGTCCAAGTCTTCTGGAATCTTCACATAAATCACTACGGACGGCCCAAAGTGGCCTAGGACAAAATATAACCGGCCCAGGGGGTCATAGCTCGGCCATCAGGCCGAGAACCGATGTTGCAAGGACCCCCTCGACCGGGACACTGATAGTAGCCCATTTTTGATCGGTCTTCAAGCATGTTTGCACCTCAGGTCTTCTGAGTTATACACCGTGTTCGGCCACCGGCTTGAAACTAGTTCAATGAAATGTCTCTGAACAATGTCATCGGATATAGAGCCTTTGCTCCACACTTGTTGCACATGTCATATTTGTGGTAATGGCTTCGGAACTCTCAAGAACGTTACTGCTCAAGCACCGCCTCTACTAACGTAGTATATTTTTATTTTTATTTTACTTTCTAGTTCATAAAGTAGCAAACACCCTTTATTCTGTTTCTCTAGCAACCGATAGAGTAATCTATTTCCAAACTCCGGTTTGGGTGCGTACGTAACTGCGTTAAGTGATAGCGTAGTTGCGGAGTCTTTGGTGTCTTTCTTTCCACTCCCTGTGGGTTCAACACTTATCATGAAAGTGCTACAACAACCATGTGTACTTGCAGGTCATCAACATGGTGTTTTTTATTCAAAAAAATGACGCTCCAAGACATTGCACATATCATGTGAACAAATAAAATATAGTCTCAACCGAGACATAGCGATAGTTGTTGAAAAAGATGGAGGGGATGCCGGGGTATCCTCAAGCTTGGAGCTTGAGACCTCTTGAAATAAATTCTCGGGGAGGCCTTGGGCATCCCCAAACTTGAGCTTTGGCATCTCTCCAACTTTCTCTTATATCATTATCTCCCCCGAGTCTTAAAAACTTCATACACACAAAACTTAACAAAAATTTATTAGATGGATTAGTGCACATAAATAAAAATCACATATCATGTATTTTCAAGACAATATGCATAATTATTTCCAAACATTACTATTGAATAGTTTCATTTAAACAATTTATATCCTCCAATATAAGCCATGAACACCCAAGTATAAGAAGATAACAAAACATAACAACATTCTATCAAAACCAAAACAATAGGTAGAAACCTAATTAATATGTATACTTCTATAACTCCAAAGATTCTAAAAATTAGGACGTAACAGAAAATTTATACTGCAGCGCTGTGTAAATATTTGAAGATTTACCACGTTCTAGTATAGAGAGTAAATTCAAATACCGTAGGACAGGTTTCTGTTTCCGTGCAACACATATCAAACTTGCAATATAAATATCCTAAAGGCAAACCTTGGCACTTTATTTTTATGGTATAGTGGTTTATACAAGGGGATAATTATTTTTATGAGAAACTTCCATGAAAATATTTACATTATTTTTATGAGCATGAGTGCAAGTGTTCAAGGTCGACCCTAACTTTTTTAATGCATAACTTTCCAATCACTTCCGTTTCAAAAAAAATTAGGTTCCCCTCTTGATTTTTTTCTGTTTTTGAAAAGTTTAAATGCACAAAAAGGAAGAGAAAGACTCTAGACTTCCAGATTGTCTCTTTAAAGCCATTAAGCTAGGCATAAAGGTGCAAGTAAATTTTTTTATTATATCTCATGTTTTTTATGCACAACTAAAGAGACAAAACAAGAACAGAAAATAAAATCTACTTAGTGATAAATCCAACAAGAGCACACGAGAATATTCATCCTACGCTATTGCTCCCTAGCAACGGCGCCAGAAAAGAGCTTGATAATCGCCAAGTGTAAGGAATTGTCATAACACTTTCCAATGATGGAGGTGATAAGGATGGGGTGCGAATACACAAGGAGATAAAGGTAAAATCAGTATTCTCTCAAGTCCTATTTTCCAATGATACAACCCTACGTACACCTAGTGTTTGCTTTATCTAGGAAAAAATAGAACTACTTTGCTGGTATGGAAGGATAGGTTTGCAAGATAACAAAGAAGGTTAACATAAAAGTTAGGTGCTGCTTATGTAATAATACAATATAATACAAATACCGAGTGCGAAATAGTGGCGGTATGGTGTTCAGAATTGTCCCTAGGCAATTAGCTAAGTAACTAAACCTATCATCATTGCAAGTTTATAGGTGGGAGAGGCCTCTACTAGCGTACTATCCTTACTTGGAATTTTAGGCACTAAAAATTGGAACTATTAGCAAGCATCCGCAAATGTAAACCCAACCATAGCATTAAGATAATTGGCCTACCCTCACTTTCGTACGATCAATTTCCATGGTCCGGCGAGGAGTTACTCCTGCCCCCATATGCATAGTCCTATCAACATACAACTACATGGTGTGATCCATGCACGTGCGCTCATATGATGGGCACAAAAGTAAGTAAAATAACCACAAGCAACTCACACCAATCATAGCAATTCACCAATTAACCCAAATAACAAAAGCAATCTACTCATACACAAAGAATATGCAAGAAATCATCATCACAATAATGGATAGCATCCAACACCATGTTTAAGTAGGGGACTACAACGGGTTGCGGGAGTGGACCACTAAGTGGAGGTGATGAAGATGATGCAGATGTTGGTGATGATAGCTCCCTCGGTGGCACTCGGGCGCCACACACACACACACACACACACACACACACACACACACACACACAGAGAGAGAGAGAGAGAGAGAGGCAGAGAGAGAGAGAGGCTCCTCCTCCGTCTTCTTCCTCTATGACCTCCCACTAGATTGGGGGAGCTTCTCCCCTGGCCACCATGGCTCCCGGAGGGGTGAGAGCCCCTCTGAGATTGGATCTCTCCTCCTCTTTTTCTCTCTATTTTTCTTCTATGATTTGAAACTATTTCCGTGGCCAAGTACCATTTCTGCTAAAATATTACAACATTTTTTCTTGGAAATTTGCTTTCTTGCAGCTTAAGTGTGGCACAACCCGCCTTAGGGAACCACCACACGGCCACCTCACATGTCCAGGGGCATGCCTGCGCCATGAGGCCACGTGAGGCCCTCGTGCATCACCTTACATTGGTTCCTTCACTCAAAATTCTGATATATTCAATAAATAATTCACAAAAAAAATTATCTTGTTCCGGCTCCGTGAATTTTTGACCTAAAAATCCCATAACAATAGCAAACATGAACTGGCCTCTGACATTGGATTAATAGGTTAGTCTAAATAAATATTGTGCCAAAAAATATATAAATGATGTAAATATAGCATGAAGACTTAAAAAATTATAGATATGTTGGAGACATATCATTAGCCATTGTTAATGATTATTCTAGATTCACTTGGGTTTTCTTGATGACAAAAGGTAGGTTCAAAATGTCCTCAAAGCTTTTGCGAGGAAAGCACAAAACCAATTTGAAGTGAAGATCAAGAAGGTGCAAAGTTACAATGTAACCGAGTTCAATGCAAATGTTGACACATTTCTTGATGAAGAAGGCATTTCACATGAGTTCTCACAACTTACACTCCTTAAGAAAACAGAGTTGTTGCAAGGAAGAATTGAACATTGATCGAGATGGCAAGCATGTTGTTGGATGAGTACAAGACTTCAAAGAACTTTTGGACCGAAGCGGTTCAAATGACATTCATGCTACAAAAATGCTTTTTTAGCTCAACAAGTTATTTGGCAAGACGGTGTATGCGCTCTTAATTAATAACAAACGACAAGTTGGTTACTTTCGTATATTTGGCTCAAAATGCTACATTCTTGATAAACATCTCATTCAAAATTTTATCCTAAGTCGCATAAAGGTTTTCTCCTTGGTTACAGAGTAAATTTGCACACTTATCACATCTTGAACAACTTCACTCAAAAAGTTGAAGAAACTATAGATGTGAAGTTTGATGAATCTAATGTTCCCCAAGTCAAGAAATTGACGAATCATTTAGGTGACAATGAACCTTTGAAAGTGATCAATGATCTAGCCATCAAGGATGTGAAGCCCGTGGAAATGAAATATTGTAATTCTTCTATTCATGTGGCAACGAAGAGGCATTCACTAGTGGCAACGACAAAAAGAAGAGAAGTTTAACAAGATCATCACCAACTTCCTTCACCTACGTCTCAAGGACGAGATGATCAAGAATAATATGAAGCGGAAGCTCAATCTCCTAAACCAAAGCTGCCTCGAGTTCGATCTAGAGTGAACACGAATCATCATGTTGATCAAATCCTCACCGACATAAATCAATGGATAATAAAGGAATTGTTATAGGTCATAACATATCTAGTAAGGGCATCAAAGTTGATAGAGAAAAAATATGTGCCATAGAAAATCTACCGTACCCTTGAGATATCAAAGGGGTTCAGAGTTTTCTAGGGCATGCATGTTTTTATAGACGCTTAATTAAGAATTTTTCTAGCATCTTGAAGCCTTTAACTAACCTGTTTCAGAAAAGTGCCCCTTTCAAATTTGATAAATAATGTATTATTGACTGCAAACAATTGAAGGAAGCTTTGATCATGAGACCCACTTACCAAACCAACCAAGAGGGATCAACCTTTTGAGGCCCTATAAGCACTGTTTTGTCACAACATGAAGGTAACGAGTTTAATGTTATTCATTCTGAAGTCATGCTCTACATTATGCTCAAAGAAATTATGATATAAATGCTAGATAACTATATGTTGTGATATTTTCTCGTGAAAAGTTCAGACCCTCTATTATAGATGCAAAAGTTAGAGTTAATACGGATCATCAGGCAATAAAGAATGTGTTAGCAAAAAAAGATTTAAAGCTAAGATGGATCCAGTGGGCTCTGCTACTGCAAGAATTCGATATCGAGATATTAGAAAGAAGCGAAATCAATATTGCAAAGGTGAATGTCTCAGTAATGGAACCAAATGAAGTAGAAGAGCTGGGAGGGGAACTTTGTATTCCTTATGGTAATACTATGTCTCTTGATGGGATCACGAAATGTACCTTTGGGAATACTGATATGCATGCAAACTACCCATGTGCATTTTCTTTTAAGGTAGAGGTGAGAAAGGTATGTGACTTCGACAAGAATAATTATCCTAACAACTTGTGTCCTAGTAAGTTGCCTGGGATAGAATTCTTAATGAATACACCAAGAATAGAGAAGAAGAAGGGTACCAAATTATTTCCCAAGAACAAGTCTAGGGCAAAGCGTACAGATGGCCCCTACCATCTATAAAGATTTCACCAAGGTAAGACTATTTTGTTTTGATTAACCTGGGACAATGAAAACATGTAGGAAGAAGGTTTTTGGGTGTGGTATGACCAATAGTGCGAGTGTCCTCGCTCGTACTTAAGGACATCATTCTCTTGGTAAACTGAAGAGCGTTTTGAGAAGCGAGGTACGACCTTTTGTACGGGGCCAATGCACGTGCTGTAGACTGTTATTTGCTTTGCACTTGAAAACCTAATTCTTGTTTTCATTCGAAAAAAGTCATAGGTGCTGAGATTGGAGTACAACTGCTAGTACAGGTACATGCGCCCGTACCCGCGGCCGTCTTTTTCTCTGGTGAAATGACACACGCGAAGCGAGTCGGTACGAGACCCGGTAGGAGTGAGTTCGCTCATACCCGACTCCATATTCTTCTGTGACTATGTGATTTGATGCGGATTTGATCTTATTTTGTTAGGTTTGTTTCCTATTCTCTTTCAATTAAATTTATCTCATGCAACCCTGCGATCGAACCTTCTTATATACCCCTCTTATCGATGTCAGCACCGGTAGTTCTCGTGTAGGGTGGCCCGAGCTGTTAGATTGGATCGATAGGTAACAAGAGAGAACACACATGAAGTTTACCCAGGTTCGGGCCCTCTCTAGGGAGGTTAAACCCTATGTCCTGCTCTTGCTTATATTATGGAAGTATCAAGGTACAATGTTGATCCTGTGAGTTGTGGTCTAAATCCTAGGGGTATGATGAATATATGAATGGCTGTATGGATGGCCTCTATAGACTAAACCCTCTGGTTTATATAGGCACTAGGGGTATCTAGGGTTACACATGGTCGGTGGTCATCTAAGGATTCAGATGCCGAATCTAATCAGATATGCTTGAAGTACATGCCAAGTCGTCGGTTGCCGCACTTTGAAGGCCTCCAGAGTTCTCCTTCCTTAGGAGGCTGGTAGTCCGGCCCATACATTAGTCCGGCTGGGCTAGGACCCCTTAGTTCAGGACACCGTAAGTAGCCCCGAAACTTGTCTTTGAAGCCGAGGTCGACAATTTTCCTCGGATAACATCTCTGGCTGGGCGATCTTTGGCTTAGCAGGCGAGTTCCACCTCCTCGGTCAGGTATCACATGAAGCTCGTGAGCCCTTTAATTGGTTACTATCTCCCTGATGGAAGCCAAGCAAGTCCAACCATGTTCTACCCAAGACACACTGTTATTCATTCGAAGTACAAAGCTTGCTTAATCTCGAAAACTAGCAATGTAGGTGAGCTCGAGAGTCCATTATTGACAGCCGTTATCGAAGCGTCACCAATTCTGACATTGCGTACGCCAGCCATTACTTATTTGAATCGTGGTTTGAGGCAACCTCTTACTGGCATGTCGTATCAAAACAAAGATTGTGCCCTGCATTTTGGGGGATATCATCAATCAATTGTTTCTCCCCAAGCGGCCATAATGGCACAATAGGCCGAAAAGTGGCGAATTTTATAGCGCAAGAGATTTTACTGGCTTATAAAGAGCAAGGGGGGGGGGGGAGGGTGAATCGACACTCCCAAGCTTTCCTCCTGCTCCAGCGCCCAAACCCTCCAAGCTTTCTCATTCCCAATCTCAAGCCCAAAAAGCTCCTGCATCCGCACCAATGGCCAATGCGGACATGAAGGGGATGTGGGTGGCTTCCAAGGTCACTAACACCACCATCGTGGAGCTTTGTGCAATGGGATACATCCCTGCCGACGCTGCCTGCCGAGCCCCAAAGCCTGGCTAGTGCGTCCCCACTACCAACCCAGAGGAGCGGGTCATCTTCAACCCCCACCTCGTTCGAGGTCTGGGGTTCCCCTGCACCCCTTTGTTCGGGGGATTTTGTTCTTCTACGGGCTAGATTTCCATAATCTAGACCCAAATTCCATTCTACACCTCACCACCTTCATTATAGTGTGTGAGGCCTTCCTCAACATGGAGTCACACTTTGTCCTATGCTTTAAGACCTTCTGCATCAAGCTAAAGAGCGGAGGTGCCGAATTCGCTGAGGTGGCGGTGCCATGATCAGTAAATTTCAAAAGATGATCTAGCTAGAGGGGACTGTCCGTGTCAAAACCGGCGGATCTCGGGTAGGGGGTCCCGAACTGTGCGTCTAGGCGGATGGTAACAGGAGACAAGGGACACGATGTTTTACCCAAGTTCGGGCCCTCTTGATGGAGGTAAAACCCTACGTCCTGCTTGATTAATATTGATGATGTGTGTTACAAGAGTGGATCTACCACGAGATCAAGGAGGCTAAACCCTAGAAGCTAGCCTATGGTATGATTGTTGTTCGTCCTATGGACTAAAGCCATCCGGTTTATATAGACACCTGAGAGGGCTAGGGTTACACAGAGTCGGTTACAATGGTAGGAGATCTACATATCCGTATCGCCAAGCTTGCCTTCCACGCCAAGGAAAGCCCCATCCGGACACGGGACGAAGTCTTCAATCTTGTATCTTCATAGTCTTGGAGTCTAGCCGATGATGATAGTTCGGCTATCCGGACACCCCTTAGTCCGGAACTCCCTCAGTAGCCCCTGAACTAGGCTTCAATGACGATGAGTCCGGCGCGCATGTTGTCTTCGGCATTGCAAGGCGGGTTCTTCCTCTGAATAATTTATAGAAGATTGTGAACACCAGGATAGTGTCCGGCTCTGCAAAAATAAATTCCACGTACCACCGTAGAGAGAATAATATTACACAAGTTCGATCTACTGACGTGTTTTGTGGCGTGACGTCACACCACTACCAAGCCTTTACTCAAATTGTTTTTATTGTTGCACCGCAGCGCGTTTAGCGAAGCGGTTTCCTTGGCACGTCTTGTCGAAGCAGAGATCGTGTTCCCCTTATTCTGGGATTCCCATCAATACAGACGTGGGTAACCCAACCACGCCATTGATTGTGACGCTTGGGAGATAAGCGAGTTTTACCAGGCCGGCGGGGACACATGTTTTTGTCCGCCCATATAAGGGGATAAAGATCCAATCCTTTTACCTGCGCCTTCTTCCTCCTTGGCTTATCCATCTCCGTGAACTCGAGCTCCAGCGCCCAAGTCCGCACTTCTCACCTCAACCTTCTCCAACTATGTCCGGAGCGGGAGGCAAGTGGATGGCCTCCTCCATCACGGAGGGGCAGATCCAGAAGCTGCGCGACGCCGGATATTTGTCCAGCGACATCGCGCACCGGCTCCCCGACGAGGGAGAGCTCATCCCCACCCGCAGGCCCCATGAGAGGGTAGTATTTCTTCCCCATTTCCTTCGTGGACTGGGCTTCCCACTTCATCCCTTTGTCCGGGGGCTCATGTTCTACTACGGCCTAGATTTCCATGATCTGGCCCCGAATTTTATCCTCAACATCTCGGCATTTATCATCGTGTGCAAGGCCTTCCTCTGCATCCAGCCCCACTCCGGCTTGTGGCTCAAGACCTTCAGTGTCAAGCCGAAGGTTGTGAAGGGCAGCCAAGCGGAGTGCGGAGGCGCCATGGTGGGCAGGATGTCCCACGTTACGTGGCTGGAGGGCACTTTCGTGGAAACCATTAAGGGGTGGCAATCGGGGTGGTTCTACATCACCGAGCCGCGTGACCCTGATTGGGCAGCGGCCCCCGAATTCAGATCCGGCATCCCTACACGGCTCACCTCCTGGAAAGAGAGTGGCCGGATCCGAGGGGATTCGGAGGAGCTGACCGGACTCCAAGCCTGTATCCAGAAGCTGGTGGACAAGAAGCTCAAGCTTGTCAACGTAGTCTAGGTCATGCTCATCCGCCGGATTTTCCCGTGCCAACGACGGGGCTTCAACATGTGGGAGTTCGATCCGGCGCAGCACCAGACCCTGAGCGGGCTCTTCGACACTACGTACGAAGATGTCTGGAAGGTGCTGTTCAAGGGCGCCGAGGCTCCCGCATCCGCTACCGAAGATCGCGGATTCCGCTCGCAGCGTCCAGCTGACGAGGTAAGTGATTTTGCCACTTGTTTTCCATAGTTTGACTCTATGCGGGATCTAAACTCCCTTTACCTTTGACAGGACTGGCTGGCGAAGGCCGAACGGACTATCTGTCCGGCCCCATTGCCAGAGGACCCAGCGGACACCCGCCTAACGGGGCTACTGGCTCCGGCACCCCACGTGGTGCCGGAGAAGAAGGCCAAGAAGAAGGCCACAGGGACTCGGAAGAGTTCCCGTTTTCAGGTGCTATCGGATGATGAATCCGAGGCCGACTCCTCCCACCAAGGCGAGGAGGAGAAGAATAAAGCCTCTCCCCCAGCGGGGGGAGGGAAGAAAAGGAAGGCCTCCCCAACAAGGGAGGTCGAAGGGTCCAAGAAGGGAAAAACTCTTCCCCCGGACTGCTCCGCCAACGCCAGTGACGACGACGAGGACTGGCCTCCAAGGGCCAAGCCCCTGGCGAGATCGTAAGTATCCGGACTCCCGAATAACTTCAAGGTTTTTTCTTTTCGCCACATAATGTCTTTCTAATGCCGCATACAACCCTGCAGTCCGCCCAAGGATGATCTTCCCGCTTCGTCGAGCGGGTCCTTAGGTGCGTCGGATATGGATTCTCTTTCGACTGCCTCCACCCCCCGTGATGCGGACGACGCTGAGGTGGGATCCCAGGAGAGGACCCACCAGGAGGGGGAGGCCCTGGAGGTGTCGCAGGACAGCCTCCCGGACTTTGCACCGGACTCGGCCTCGGAACCCACAGTGGCTCCGGAGTCCGGCGGGCGACCCCTTCGTAAGAAGGGCAAGACCGTGACGCCGGCTGCCTCCGTCCAACCGGAGGCGCCGGATAATTTGCTGGAGGCGCTCAATGGCGCCTCCATTGAAGAGGAACACCGCACTGTTATGAGTGCGGTGATTCAGAAGGTTCAGCTCGCCAAGAGCGGGCTGACCGAAGCCTACAACAGCCTTCTAACAGGCTTTGAGGTAAGAATTTCAATATATGTAAAAAGGTACCACATAGACAGTAGCCCCTGATGCTCGGTTCGGTGTTCGAAAAGAAAAGCCGGACTGAGGATCTTAAAAAGATATACGCAGGAGTCATAAAAAATATGTCAATATGGGATTGCAGGCTGCACTGCTGACCTCTGCCGCACTGACTGTGGAGGTCAATAATTTGAAGGAAAGCCTCGAGCGGTCCAAGAACGAGCTCATCCGTGCGAAGAAGCAGCTCGAGGACAAGGAAGGTGAGTAACACCTTACTAAAATTGTACCTTACAGAAAAGGATTTTGGTTGCAAAAAGAATGATAAGGATAACGTGGGTATTGCAGGGGCCAGTAACGAGGTGGCGTCCCTGAAAGAGGCGGTGGCCACGGCCAAACGCAATGCGGCCGCGGAGTGCACCGAGCGAGAGAAGCAAGAGGCGCGGGTGGCGGAGGTACAGCAAGAGCTCCAGGATCTCGTGAAAAAACATGAGAGCTTGGAGCGTGACTCGAAGACTCAAGAGTCTGAGCTTGCAACGGCTCTTGAGAGTGCCAAAGCCGCTAAGGCCGAAGCCTACAAGGCCCTCCAGGAGATTGAGGCGGTGAAGAAAATAGCAGCGGGTAAGGCATTTTTCATGCAAAGTAAGGATGTGAGTGTTAATTACCTGTTGCTTACCCGAATTCGGAGCTCTCCAGGAGCGTTCGCAGATCTTCCTCGCAGCGTGTCTGATGCTACCGCATTCTACCGGGCCGAGGAGGGGAGCTCGACGGAGAAGGTCTTCTGGTCTCAGTATGCTGAGGCCGGACATCCGGTGCCCCTTAGCGACCAGCTGAAGCAGTTGGTCGAGCTCCACAAGGCGGCCGAATAGGCCATGAAGGGCCTCATAGTTCGGTTGTGGCCTAAGGAGGCCATGCCTGGGAGCTACTTCGGCCTGGTGCGGCGGCTGGTGGATGCATGCCCGTGGGTTGAAGTCATCAAGCACTCCGCTTGCATTGAGGGTGCCCGTCGGGCCCTTGCCCGCGCAAAGGTGCACTGGGGCAAGATGGATGCCCAGAAGCTCGTGACGGACCCGCCACCAGAGGGCAAGGAGCATCGCACGCCCGAGATGTATTATAAGAGTGTGTTGAAGGGCGCCCGCACTATTGCGGGTGAGTGCTCCAAAGATGTAATATTTGAGTAGACTCGCATTTTGTTATCCTGTGCGCTGAAAACTTAGTTCATATGCACTAAGCAATGCTTGTTAATTTAAAACATTACCTTCTGTGCGGCTGTTTATCAAATCTGAGAGATGGCAAGTCGTCAGCTTCAGCCCCCATGCCACGAGTGCTGTGGTGTTTGGGATAAACTTGAGCACTCTCGTTCCCATTTTTGGGTCCACCTAGGGAGGCGCTCAACACAATGAACAAGGCAACCAGACTTATAATGCTTGAACACTCTCACTTAGCCATAGAATTCTATAATTTTAAATTTCGGCGAAGCCCCTAGTCTTCGGAAGGCCGAATTTGGGGCGCTATCCACGCCTGGGCCGGACAGGATCCGGCTCCTCGCTCTAAGCGGCATAAGTCTTTAAGGACTCGCAAAAAACCTCTCGAACAGCGACCGGCTCTCGCCTCATCATGACGGTCAGTTTTAGCTTTCTCCACTGAGGTGTTAACCCAGCTCAACTGGGGCGCAATCGCAGTGGTTCTCCCAGTGCTACCTTAGCCGATATAACGGAACATAAGGTACCAAAACATGGGAGCCGGGCAAACCTAACTATTGACCCAAGACATGATTCGGAGCCGATGCATATAGTGCTATAAGTTCGGGGTGCCGCACTTGTGAAAGTGTTTGGACTTATCACACCATAATGCGTGAAACATAAGCCCCTGGTGTATTTTAGCCGTACCAAAGTGTACGGATGCAACATGCCATAAATGAACATATGTAGAAAAAGGAAATGCAATTATAAGCAAGAAGGTGCTGCATTGTTTATTCAAGAAAGACTGCTGTAAGTGCAGAACGATACAAATGGTGCGATAAGCAAGGAATGGGACTGTTAAACATGTCCCCCTCCAGGGGTAGGCTGCCGAATGGTGCGTAAAACAGATTTAATGCTCAAAATGGAGACCACCTGGATATTCGTTGTAGCCTTTATCCTTCCCTGGCTGTTGCATCGTGAGTTCGGCAGTTCTGCTGCCGGACAGGGCCTCTGACGAACGGAGTCCTGTGGGTAAAAAAAAGAAAAAGGAAAAGAAAAAGAACGACACACTTGAGAGCCCCTGGTGTGGTTGAGCCGCAGTCTGGGCCTATCGTGGTCGTGCCCCTCTCCCCATGCCCATGGTATCTTCAGAGCGTAATGGTGTACGCGAGGGACCTGTCTTGAAGTTTTATAGGGGCTGGGGTTGGGGCAGCACTGCTACGCGTGCTCGGAACGTGCCAGATGGTCTTGTTGAATGTTACTCCGGGCGTGCTTAGCTGTGTCCGGCCGCTTAACAGCCAGACTCGAGAATTGCCTTAAGAGGCTGCATTGCATTTCTGCCGCGAGAGCCGCTGTATGTTCCTCCGTGCGGAGAGAACGTTCAGTGTTTCCGTTGACCGTGATGACTCCTCGAGGGCCTGGCATCTTGAGCTTGAGGTATGCTAGTGCGGCACCGCATTGAACTTTGCAAATGCGGTACGTCTGAGCAGGGCGTGATAGCCACTGCGGAACGGGACTATGTCGAAGATTAACTCCTCACTTCGGAAGTTATCCGGCGATCCGAAGACCACTTCCAGTGTAATTGAGCCTGTATAATTGGCTTCTACACCTGGTATGACGCCTTTAAAGGTCGTCTTGGTTGGTTTAATCCTTGAGGGGTCTATGCCCATTTTTCCCACTGTATCCTGATAAAGCAGGTTCAGGCTACTGCCGCCGTCCATTAGGACTCTGGTGAGGTGAAACCCGTCAACGATTGGGTCTAAGACCAATGCGGCGAATCCGCCGTGGCGGATGCTGGTGGGGTGGTCCCTTCGGTCAAAAGTGATCGGGCAGGAGGACCATGGATTGAACTTCGGGGCAACTGGCTCCATCGCGTATACATCCCTTAGCACACGCTTCCGCTCCCTTTTGGGTATGTGCGTTGCGTATATCATGTTCACCGTCCGCACCTGTGGGGGGAAGCCCTTCTGTCCTCTGTTGTTCGGCGGTCGGGTCTCTTCCTCGTCATCGCTATGCAGCCCCTTGTCATTGTTTTCGGCAATTAACTTGCCTGCCTGCTTGAACACCCAACAATCCCTATTGGTGTGGTTAGCTGGCTTTTCGGGGGTGCCGTGTATCTGGCACAAGCGGTCGAGTATTCGGTCCAAATTGGACGGACCCGGAGTAGTTCTTTTGAATGGCTTTTTCCGCTGACCGGGTTTAGAGCCTCTGAATTCGGCATCGACTGCCGGATCCTCACTATTGTTGCCGTTAATGCGGCGTTTGTTTTTGTTACGACGCGACCTGCCATTTCGGTCCTTGAAATCCGGACTGCCAGAATTTTTGCTGAGGTTGTTGCTGCGTGCTAGCCAGCTGTCCTCACCCGCGCAGAAGCGGGTCATGAGTGATGTGAGGGCTGCCATGGATTTCGGCTTTTCCTGTCCCAGGTGCTGGGCAAGCCACTCGTCGCGGATATTATGCTTGAAGGCCGCGAGGGCCTCCGCATCCGGACAGTCGACGATTTGGTTTTTCTTGGTTAAGAACCGTGTCCAGAATTGTCTGGCTGATTAGTCTGGCTGCTGAATTATGTGGCTTAGGTCATCGGCGTCTGGTGGTCGCACATACGTGCCTTGGAAGTTATCGAGGAATGCGGCTTCCAAGTCTTCCCAACTCCCAATTGACTCTGCTGGCAAGCTGTTAAGCCAATGCCGTGCTGGTCCTTTAAGCTTGAGGGGGAGGTATTTGATGGCGTGGAGATCGTCACCGCGGGCCATGTGGATGTGAAGGAGATAGTCTTCGATCCAAACCGCGGGGTATGTTGTGCCATTGTAGGATTCAATATTGACGGGTTTAAACCCTTCGGGGATTTGATGATCCATTACTTCATCTGTGAAGCATAGTGGGTGTGCGGCGCCTCTGTACTGGGCGATATCACGACGGAGCTCAAGGGAGCTTGGTCTATTTTGTTCGGCCCGGCCGGACTTACTGTGTCTGGCGCGACGGTTGTCGTCACGTATCGTGGGGCGCCCACGCGATCCATAGATTGATCTTGATTGTCTTGCCTTATCCTCCAATATATCTCGCAAGTCCGGAGCGTTCCCCTGTGGCCATGTGCTTTTCAAGCGATGCCGGGGTACGGGTCTAGTGAAGGGCCTAGAGGCCTCTCTGTCGCGACCACGGGGTGCTCGGTCAGCCGTATTGTCTCCTGGTGATGCGGGTTCATACGCCTCCTCCTCTAATCGGGGGAGCAGCTTGCGTTTAGGGTAGCTTTTGGAGGGGCGTTCGAGCTCATGCTCTTCGGCCGCGAGGACTTCAGTCCATCTGTCGGCTAGCAGGTCTTGATCATCTCTAAGATGTTGCTGCTTTTTCTTGAGGCTGTTCGCCATGGCCATAAGCCTGCGTTTAAAATGCTCTTGTTCGACGGGATCCTCAGGCACGACGAATTCGTCATCGTCGAGGCTTGCTTCGTCTCCGGAGAGAGGCATATAATCCTCTACCTCTTCTTCTGCCGCTCTCTCGTGAGGGCTGGCCTCTCCGTCCTCCTGCGCTGCATCTTGCTGGAGTGGGTTGTCTTCGGCACTGTCCGGTGTATTGTTATCTCCGGTGCCGGAGTCTTCATTCTTGCTGTGGCGGGATTTAGAGCGGCGCCGCTGACGCCGGCGCTTGGGCTGCTTTTTGGAGGGGTCATCCTCCTCTGTTCCTTCGCCATTCCCATCTTTTGGGATATCCACCATGTATATGTCATATGATGAGGTGGCTGTCCAGTGCCCAGTAGGCGCTGGTTCTTGGTCGTCTCCGGCATCATCGTCCGTACTGTCGATGTCTTCGGAGTCGTAGTCTAGCATGTCGCTTAGATCGTCGACAGTGGCTACCAAGTGGGTGGTGGGTGGGCTTTGAATTTCTTCGTCGTCCGCATCCCAACCGTCCTGACCGCAGTCCGGCCAGGGCTCTCCTGATAATGAGAGATACTTTAGCGAACTCAAGATATCACCGAAAGGTGAGTGTTGAAAGATGTCCGCTGCGGTGAACTCCATGATCGGCGCCCAATCGGATTCGATCGGGAAGGGCGCGGGAGGTTCGGAGTCCGGCGAGGAGTCCGACACCTCGGAGTCACGAGCTTTATGAGGGACAAGGTCAGTGTTCGGCTCTATCACCGTAGAGGTTGTAGCCCCCGAGGCGGTGTCTAGCCATCCGTCCTCGATCTGCGCAGCCGGCTCCGAATTGAAGATCGGAGCGGGTTCAAGTGCGGCCTCCAGGGTACTGTCCGGCTGCAGAGCTAAATCATGCTCGCTGTGACAATGCGGCACGCTCGGCTGTGGCTCGAATCCATCGAGGATCAAGTCCCCGCGGATGTCAGCCGTGAAGTTCAAACTTCCAAATCTGACCTGACGGCCAGGGGCGTAGCTTTCGATCTGCTCCAGACGGCCAAGCGAATTGGCCCGCAGTGCAAAGCCGCCGAATACGAAGATCTGTCCGGGGAGGAAGGTCTCACCCTGAACTGCGTCGTTGATGGTGATCGAAGAATCCATCGAGCCTATCGGTGACGACACATAGGAACTCTCAATGAAAGCACCAATGTCGGTGTCAAAACCGGCGGATCTCGGGTAGGGGGTCCCGAACTGTGCGTCTAGGCGGATGGTAACAGGAGAGAAGGGACACGATGTTTTACCCAGGTTCGGGCCCTCTTGATGGAGGTAAAACCCTACGTCCTGCTTGGTTAATATTGATGATGTGTGTTACAAGAGTGGATCTACCACGAGATCAAGGAGGCTAAACCCTAGAAGCTAGCCTATGGTATGATTGTTGTTCGTCCTATGGACTAAAGCCATCCGGTTTATATAGACACCGGAGAGGGCTAGGGTTACACAGAGTCGGTTACAATGGTAGGAGATCTACATATCCGTATCGCCAAGCTTGCCTTCCACGCCAAGGAAAGTCCCATCCGGACACGGGATGAAGTCTTCAATCTTGTATCTTCATAGTCTTGGAGTCCGGCCGATGATGATAGTTCGGCTATCCGGACACCCCTTAGTCCGGAACTCCCTCAGGGACCTTTATTGAGACTATCAAGATCTGGCAGCACGAGTCGTTCTACATCCCTGAGCCACTTGTCCCGGGTCAGACCGCGGCTCTTGCCTTCACGGACATACCTTTGAGGAAGCTGGTGTCCTGGGAGAAACAAGGCCTGGAATTGGGCAACCCGGACGAGGTCGAAGCACTCCAACAGCAACTCTGGGCCCTCAAAAATAAGTTCAAGCTGGTGCATGTGCTAGACGTGATGCTTCATCGACACATCCTGCCACTCCATCTCCGAACTAGTCCTATCTGGCTTTACATGCCCGAGGACACGCCGACTCTGCGGAACTTCTTCCGCACCAACATCAACGGGATGTGGACGTATCTTTTCAAGCCGTCCCAAAATGAATTCCTAGTTGATGGTCTAGACAACGACTATAACGCTGAGCACGGGCCTTCTGAGGTAAAAATTGCTTCATGTATTTATCACCAGCTTTATATTTTGTATTCATCTGAATCTTCCTTCCCTATTTCCGGAAATGGGCATCCAAGGTGGCACTCATTGCATGCCTAGCGCCGCTGCCCGAGGACCCACGGACTCTCGAGCTGTAGGCCCTCCTTGCCTTGGTGCCTCCAAAGGCCCCAACCAAGGCTAAAGAGCCGGAGAAGAAGAGGCAGGGTCTCCAGATCCAAGATCCGGTGGACGCTAGGTCCAAGAACATCCGGGTTCTCTCCTCAGACGAAGAGGAGAGGAAGGATGAGGAAGGGAGGAAGGTTCCTCCTCCCCAAAGAAGAAAAGGGCGACGTTCGAGGACATTAGGAGGATCCACACTGTCCAGACACATTGGTGCCTTATGAAAGCTGCCGACGCTGTACCCCGCCAGGCCCGTACCGCAGCCAAGATCGACTCCTCCGAAACAGAGGACGACCTCGTCGAGACATGGAGGACGAGGCCACCACCAAGGAGGTACGCCTTCTTCCTGTATGAGCAGTAAATACTCAACCACAATTCTTTGCAGTCTTTAGATGATTATATATCTTTTTTGTAGCCCACAACCTCCAATATTAGTGACAAGTTGTTGTCGAGCGGGCTCCCTCCTCCGAGTGCCTCGGAGGAGCATCATCCCTCCCCTTCTGCCCATGACGGGCTAGGGGAGGCAACTTCTTAGTAGGCCCCGCCCAAGACCACCACGGGGGGCGGGGTTGATTCCTCCATGGCTCAGGCAGAGGCCTCGACCCCCAAGGACCCCATGGAAAAGAACCCCTTTATAGAGAGGGAGGAACTGGGGTGGCCTACTACCTCAGCGCCCGTTAACCTGGAGCCATCTCGGTAGCCTTCAACAACGACCATTCCTCCCATGACAGGGAGGGCCAAGATGGCTTCTTTTCTCTTTTTAATTCTCAATACAATGTTGTCCTTGATGTTCTTGGTGATCTATTTGATGTGATGAATTTTTGCGGTGTGTTTGTTGGGATCCGATGAATTGTGAGTCTATGATCAGATCTATCCATACATGATTATTAGAGCCTCGTATTTCTTCTCCAATATTTTGGTTTTGTTTGGCCAAATTGATTGATTTATCTTGCAATGGGAAGAGGTGATTTGTGATGGGTTCGATCTTGTGGTGTCCTCACCCAGTGACAGAAGGGGTAGCTAGGCATGCATGTATCGTTGCTATTAAGGATAAAAAGATGGGGTCTATTCCTACATGAACAGATCTTGTCTACATCATGTCATCATTCTTATTGCATTAATCCATTCCTCCATGAACTTAACACACTAGATGCATGCTGGATAGCGATCGATGTGTGGAGTAATAGTAGTAGATGCAGAATCGTTTCAGTCTACTAATCTTGGACGCGATGCCTATATACATGACCATTGTCTTGGATATCGTCATAGTTATTTGCTCTTCTATCAATTGCCCAACAGTAATTTGTTTACCCACCGTATGCTATTTTCTTGAGAGAAGCCACTAGTGAAATCTACGGGCCCCGGGTCTATTTCCTACCATATATTTTCAGATCTATATTGCTATTTGTGTTTCCAATTTATTTGCCTCTTTTGTTTCAGATCTATATTATCAAAAACCCAAAAATATCTCGCTGAGTTTTATTTGCCTTTATTTTATTTGCATATATGAATCTATCTATTAATCATATTTTAATACCTTCGAGGGATTGACAACCCCTCTTACGCGTTGGGTTGCAAGTATTTGTTATTTGTGTGCATGTGCTGTTTACATAGTGTTGATTGGTCCTACTGGATTGATAAACTTGGTTTCATAACTGAGGGAAATACATACCATTGCTGTGATGCATCATCCTCTCCTCTTCGGGGAAATAGCAATGCAGATACAAGCAATCAGGAAGAAAATCTGGCGCCATTTTTGACAGAAAGACTGTAAGGGAACCCCTACAGTATAATTGGTGCAACAAACCCAAATTGCAAGCACCATGCCTTGAACCTGGGTGGGTGGGAAGGCATCAGCCCCTTCCCACCACTAGGCTATGCCTTAGTCTGCTAATTTCTGGCGCCATTGCCGGGAAGGATCAAGTAAGGTAGTCTCCTGTCAACTTGCCAATTTGTGTCGCTGTTGCCGGGGAGACATCATCAACATCTATCAGGTTCCTAATCACAAATCTCATCTCCTTGCAATTTACATTATTTGCCATTTGCCTCTCGTTTTCATCTCCCCCACTTCTAAAATGTTTTTGCGAAAAGCACAAAAATATTTGCCTTTTTATTCACCTTCTTTTTCGTTTGCCTTTTTCTTGTTAGGTCTCTTGTTTTCTTGCAATCTTGTTTGCGTAGTCACGATGTCTCAAGAAAATACCAAATTTTGTGATTTTTCCAGTACTAATAATATTGATTTTATTAGTACTCCAATTGCTCCTCTCACCACTAGTGCGGAGTCTTATGATATTAATGCCGCTTTGTTGAATCTTGTTATGAAAGAGCAATTTTCTGGTACTCCTAATGAGGATGTCGCGTCCCCTCTAAATACTTTCATAGAATTGTGTGATATGCAAAAGAAAAATGATGTGGACAATGATATTGTGAAACTAAAATTGTTTCCTTTCTCTTTTGCAGGATCGTGCAAAAATTTGGTTTTCTTCTTTGCCTCCCAATAGTACTGATTCCTAGGATAAGTGCAAAGATGTTTTATTACTAAGTATTTTCCGTCCGTGAAAATTATTTCCTTTAGCAATCAAATCATGATTTTTAAGCAACTTGAGCATTAACATGTTGCACAATCTTGGGAAAGAATGAAATTGATGCTAAGAAATTGTCCTACTCATGGTTTAAATCTATGGATGATTATACAAAAAATTTGTGCAGGATTGAATTTTGTTTCTAAAAGTATTTTAGATTCCGCCGCAGGTGGTACTTTTATGGAGATTACTTTGGGTGAAGCTACTAAATTTCCAGATAGTATCATGGCAAAATATGCACAATGGCATACCGAAAGAGCACCCACTAGTAAAAAAGTTAACTAGATTGAAGAAATTAGTACTTTGAGTGAAAAAGTTGATGCTCTTATGAAATTGGTTGCTAGTAAAAAATGCTCCTATTGATCTTAATGATGTGCCTGTGTCTACTCTGATTGAGAAAAATAGTATCCCCATAGATGTGAATTTTGTCTCGTGGAACAATTTTAATAACAATGCTTATAGATGGTAATCCTAGGCCTTTTCCTGGAAATTCCTATGGTAATTCTTCTTACAATAATAATAGAAACCTCTCTGATCTTGAGAGTAATATTAAAGAATTTATCAATGCTCAAAAAAAATTCAACACTACAATAGAAGAAAAATTGGGTAAACTTGATGATATGTCTAGAAGGATTGATAGAATTTCACATGATGTAGAAAATCCCAAGATTAAATTTTTTCCACATAAGGTTGATGTTAATGAGTCAATTAAAGCTTTTTATGTTTCTATGTATGAAAGTAAGAGAAGAATCACTATGCTTAGAGCTAAAAGAGAATTTTTAGAAAGAGCGCTTTCTACCGATTGCTTTCATAATAATGATGAAGATTTTAAAATGCTTGGTGTTTCTTCTATTGATTCCTTGCTTAGTAATATTAAACTTGATGAAAAGAGGACTAAAGAAGAGTCAACTTTAGCTAGAGAGCGTCCTCATAATTCGGAGGGTGGAAATCTTGTTGAAAAAGTTGATAGAAGTTGGTTTGGAGAGGTCAAAACTTTAACTATTGATGTGCCCACTCCTTTGGATTACAAAGGATTTAATTATAATTATTGCTCTTTGATTGAATGTATTTATTTGTTCCAATCCATGATAAATTCACCCAATGCCTATGTCGGTGTACATAAGTCTGGGCCCTTTTGTAACCCTTACTTGTGCACGGGCAGTTGTAGCCGCACCCGTGGCGAGGCTTGATACAAGACGACCAAGGCAACATTCAAGCCAGTAAACAGAGAGCAGAAGACGAGCTGAGCCCCCAGCAAGACCCTTGCCGGGATGGATCGCGAAGCCCCGGCAAGATCCTTATCGAGGTAATTTGCGAAGCACCAGCAAGGCCATCACCCTTGAGGCTGAGAGCTCTGACACCATCGACAACGTCAGGACCAAGGCTCAGGGGCACATGCATAGTAGCATGCAGATCTTTGTGAAGACTGGTGGCATGCAAGTCTTCATGGAGACTAGAAGACAAAGTCCCTCGGCAAGGCCCTTGCCGGGGATGACTGCAAGGCCCCGGTGAGACCATTGCCAGGAACAACTACGGGGCCATAGCTAGGCCCGCACACGACAAGGTTTCGCCACCCCACGGCCGTTCCAGCACAGCAAATAGCCTGCCAACTAGGCGAGCACCTGTGTGGTGGCATGCAAATTTTCGTGAAGATCCTGCCACCGTGCCAGCACAAGGGCTAGCCAGCCAGCTTGGCGCTGCATGCCTTGTCAGCCTGGATGCATGTCAAGATAGGGTGAGGCGGCGACGGACGGGATGGGCTCCATTACCATCCCCGATAAAGTTAGAGGGCACGTAAGCAGCGCATTTAATGTGTTTGTCCTACAATGCCAGTGATAAGCATACACACTGTAGCTACTTTACACCTCCTGTGTGCCACTATGGCGACCCCTTTGACGTATAAAAGGAGGCCCAAGGCGTACTGGAGAAGGATTCAAACTTTTGGGACCAAACACGCATAGCAGCTAGCCAAGGTTCAAGAACACTAAATACACACTCAAAGCAAGACTAGGCTTTTACACTCCTCAGCGGCCCGAACCTGGGTAAAAATCCTTCGTGCTGATCACCAGACCTGCTCTTTGTGCACTCCTTTCCCTGCCAACCGTAGAAGGGATCCTCATGATCCCATAGGTGTCGTTTCCCCGACATCTTTGGCGCACCAGGTAGGGGAACTGGTTGTGCAAATCTAGCCTGGTAGTTAGTACGTCAGTTTCTTCATCACCATAGCTCCGAAGAAGACGATCACGACGATCGGTTCATCTAGAGCCGGTCTCCCCATGCCAACACGGATGGGTGGTGGGGTAGACGCTGGTGGAGGTGGACATCAAGACCACCCACACCTTTCTATTACCATAAGCCAGGCGTGCGGCATCGTCCGCAGCCACGATGACGATCCGCGCGCCACCACATCCAAGGACGGTTCCGTGTTGCTTACGAGCGGCGCGGGGACCTCCAAGGGTAGGAAGACGACTCCGCCGGCGCATGCACCGCGGTCCTCCCAGGTCGTGCGCGAAGAGCAGCGCCGCAACATTGGTGACCCCGAGCGTCGCCGCTGTAAGAGCCATCAACATCACTCTCGAGATGCGCAGGGCTGACATGCATGCCAAGATGCTGGTGAAAAAGGTGCACGGCCGCGGAACCATGATGGGGCTCCTTCTAACATAGTTAGAAGTCTGAGCACCTCCCGTTGCTCGCGCCTGTCGTTACCACCCACACGAGCAGAAGCATTGGCGTGAGCACAGCTGCTCCTCGACTTTCCTCCTGCTGCGGAGAAGCAAGAAGAGTGGAGGGCTGCTATCCAAAGCCTTATTGGCCACACCAACAGGGATGGCCACCAGGAGGCAAGCCCTTCACGGCGCCGGACCATCGAGCCGGTGCATGTCGATGGTGGAAGGGTTAGAGGTGTCGCAACCACGATGCACTCCCCTCCACCACGACAGCAGTAGTCGCCAGCTCGTCGAGTCGACGCCCGTGACAATGTATCCACGGCATCATCCGATCCATGAGCACATCACGACCAACGTCAAGTTCTTTGGGAACGGCTCAAGGAGGTTGCTTGAACCACCATCGAGTGACGACGGGAAGCGCGCCACCAATCTGATAGGTGTGCAGGGCCCACTACGTACAAGCCTGCGTCGGGGGATTCTAGTGACTCGCCTTATGCAATAACCTGTCCAGCGTTTACCCGTGAGCTACGGCAGTTCCAGTGGACCACTACCCGCATGTTCAAACCAGAGGTCTCGGAGAAATACGACGGCAAGACTCATCCGTCCGAGTTCCTGAGCGTTTACACCATCGCAATGTAAGCTGCCGGAGCTCAATACGGTAAGGTACTCGCCAACTACTTCCCGTTGGTGCTCAAGCCCAATGTCAGGTCATGGTTGATGCACCTGCCAATAGATTCCATATCCTCTTGGTCGGATCTATGCCACGAGTTTGTTGGCGCCTTTACTGCCGGCCACGTAGCTCCTGGCCAGGAAAGTGGTTTGCATGTGATCCCCTAGAAGGACGGCGAATGCTTGCGCAAGTACATACAAAGGTTCAGCCGTGTGTAGTACAACATCCCAGATGTTCATCCCACCGCCGTCATTTGCGTGTTCCATCAGAATGTGCGCAATCATAATATGCACGAAGAGCTGATGATGAACAAGATTACGGATGTCGCCGAGCTTTATGTTCTGGCCGATAGGTGTGCCCGAGCTGAAGAAGGAAGAAAGTACCCCGGTGAAGATGCCAACGTGGAAAGTGATTCTGGAGATGAAGACATCGTCGCCCCGACAAAGAAGAGCCGACGACGCAACATGAAGCGCAAGGGCAAGACCGTTCTTGCTGTCGAGGAATCCGGCAACCCCGGCACCGCCAAGAAGGCCAAGGTCGACTACCCGTGCAAGGAGATTGCTGACTGCAACGCTTGCTGGGCCTTGGCAGCTGCCGACAAGCCAGAGGGCTCCGACAAGCAATATTGCAAGATTCATCGCACCAAAGGCCATGATCTCCAAAACTTCCATCAAGTTGAGTAGCTGATGGAGAAGCAGAGGGTTGAGTACAAAATATGAGACAAAGAGAAGGGCCAGGATGGTGCTGAGGGATCTGGCAAGAAGCACGATGGTCGAGGGGGGCGCCGCAGCAAGGATAAGCAACAAGAGAGGCCTGCTCGAGGCCGCGACAAGAAAGAGGGGGGGGGGGTGACGATCATGATGATGATGACGAGTCCAGCAAGCATGCGTTTCAGAAAGCTTGCATTCTTCCCACTGCCAACTTAAACAGTGGGCACGTGAGGTCAATGCGATAGAGCCGATGATCGACGCCCAAAACCCACTGAAATGGTCCAACACGCCTATCATTTTTATGCTGAGGACCACCCTGATCACACAACCGCTGTCGGGTGTTTGCCGTTGTTGGTTTCACCAACAATCCGCAACCTCAAGGTAAAAAAAGTGCTAGTTGACGGTGGGGCTAGTTGGAACTTGATCTCGCCCAACATGATCAAGAGGTTGTAGATTCTTGATGAAGATCTCGAAGAAATGGGGATGTTTCAAGGGATTAATCCAGGGAGAAGCCAACCTAAAGGGAAGGTCACACTACCAGTCACATTTGGTGGTGACCTGAACTACAGGACGGAGAAGATCGTTTTTGATGTTGCCGAAATCCCATTGCCGTATAACAGGATACTTGGCCGTCCAACACTGGCCAAGTTTATGGCGGAGGCACACTATGCCTACAAGCTGAAGATGCCTGGCCCGATGAGCATCATCACTGTCGGCTGTGACAAAAGAGATGCACTCATCTGTGCCGACCAACTCTACCAAGAGGCAGTTGCAGCACCTGCCGCCAAAACACTTGCTCCTGCCACTGGAGCTCCTAAGGGGAAGAAGACTAGCAAGACCTCAACCACCGGCAAGACTTTTGGCCTCGGCATGGCCTCTTGCACCCACTCCGGCAAATGCGCCTCCTCAGAGTGCTACGTTCCCGACGAGGACGTGCCAGAGAGCTCCACCGGCAGGAGCAAGAAATCCAAGGTAGCACCACCAGAAACCAATAAGGTACCTGTCAAGGAGGATGGCACGGGCGGAGCTTTTACCATAAGCTCCACCCTTGACAGCAAATAGGAAAGCGCGCTCGTCGCCTTCCTGCGGGCGAATGTCAATGTGTTTGCATGGCAAGCATCTGACATCCCCGTCGTTCCCAGGGAGGTGATTGAGCACCACCTTGCTATCTGTCCTCATGCACGGCCCGTCAAGCAGAAGGTCAAGAAGCAAGCTTTGGAGCGGCAAGAGTTCATCATTGAGGAGATCAGGAAGTTGGAAGCAACATGCTTGGTCAGAGGAGTGCTCCACCCAACATGGTTGGCCAATCTAGTGGTGGTGCGCAAGGCAAATGGGAAATGGAGGTTGTGTATTGACTATACAGACATCAATAAAGCCTGTCTGAAGGATCCTTTCTCTTTGCCGCACATTGACCAGATAGTGGACTCCACTGTCGAGTGCGACCTGCTGTCGTTCCTCGATGCCTGCTCAGGATACCACCAAATCTTCATGACAAAGGAAGATGAAGAGAAGACTGCGTTTATCACCCCATGTGGTACGCACTGTTTTGTACGAATGCCTTTCGGGTTGAAAAGCGCTGGTTCGACATTTTCCCGAGCGATCCAAATTGGTTTTGAGCCCCAGTTACATAGAAATATGGAAGCTTACATGGATGATATCGTGGCCAAAACCAAGGATAAAGCAACGCTCGTGCAAGATCTAGAGGAAACATTTGCAAATTTGCGCAAGATCAACCTCAAGCTCAACCTTGAGAAGTGTGTGTTCGACGTCCCATCAGGCAAACTTCTCGGGTTCTTTGTATCTCAACACGGAATCGAAGCAAATGCCAACAAGATCAAGGCGATTGAGCAGATTGAGGCACCAAGATGAGTCAAGGACGTACGTAGGCTTGCCGGCTGCGTTGCTGCTTTGAGTAGGTTCATCTCCAAATCTGCTGAGCGTGCCCTGCTATTTTTCAAAATTTTAAAAAAGGTAGGTCCAATGAAATGGACTCCGGAAGCGGATGCAACGCTGCAAGATTTGAAGAGGTACCTCTCCTCTATGCCAATACTAGTCGCGCCTAAACCGCAAGAGCCGTTGCTGCTATATCTAGCAGCGACAAACCAAGTGGTCAGTGCTGCACTAGTAGCACGGAGAGAAGTTGAGGAAGAAGCATCGGCAGCGGCGAGGCCGTCAGATGATGAGTCGGGGCCTTCCCCGGCAGAGCCTGGTCCTAACGAGATAGGATCTGCGCAAGCAAGCATGGTGAAACAGAAGAAGACGATGATGAAGCACCCAGTCTACTTTGTCAGCTCCCTCTTGCAGGGGGCTAGATCAAGATATTCTGGTGTGCAGAAGCTGCTCTTCGGCCTTCTTATGGCCTCAAGAAAGCTGTGTCACTATTTTCAGGCACATGAGATCACCGTCGTCACTCACTTCCCGTTGCAACAGATCTTGCACAATCCAGATGCGACCGGGAGGATTGTGGAGTGGGCGTTGGAACTGTCAAGCTTTGGTCTCAGGTTTGAAAGCACTTCAACAATTCAGAGCAGGGCTTTGGAAAAGTTCATAGCAGAATGGACCTCAACGTCTGACAAAGAAATTCAAGAGACCACTCTCCCCGGCAAGGAAACAAGGCGTGATTGGATTATGTACTTTGATGAGGCTTTCTCATTGCAAGGCGCTGGTGCTGGTGTGCTACTTGTCGCACCCACCAAAGAACGCCTCATGTACGTAATCCAGATGCACTTTCTCCGGGAGAAATCAACGAACAACACTATAGAGTATGAGGGACTGCTTGCCGGTCTCAGGATCACAACAGACCTCGAAATCAGGAAGCTCATCATCAGAGGTGATTCACAGCTTGTCGTTAAGCAAGTTAACAAAGATTATCAGAGCCCGTTGATGGAAGCCTATGTAGATGAAGTGAGGAAGTTGGAGGAGCATTTTGACGGTCCGCAAGCAGAGCATGTTCCTCGAGCAGAGAACATCATTGCCGACAACTTGTCAAAACATGCTGCTCTCAAGTTGCCTGTGGAACCAGGAACCTTTGTGCTCCAATTGGCTCAGCCATCTGTTGAACCATCGACAGGACAGAACAAGTGAAGGAAGGAGGGCCCCATCAAGTACTTTCCCATTGAGCTCCCAGGAGCCGCCGGCAAGGAAGTTGCCGGGAACCATGAGCATGCCGGGGAGCAGCAGGCTCCGGCAGGGCCTCAAGCCCTTGTCGTGGAGACAGCTGCCCCCACGGCAGAAGACATGCCTTTAGTCCTTTCCGTTGAGCCTCAGGCTCCGGCATGGGCACAACACACCGTTCAATTCCTCCAAACATGGGAACTCCCTGAGGAACAGGAAGAGGAAGAGAAAGTAGCCCGTCGGTCCAGCATGTACCAGTTCGTGGACGATGTCTTATACAGGAGGAGACTGAATGGCGTGAAATTTAAGTGCATTCCTCAAGAGGACGGACTGGAGCTGTTGGCAGAGATACATGGAGGCATATGTGGCTCTCACATAGGATCAAGAGCCCTTGCTGGCAAAGCATTCCGGCAAGGTTTCTTTTGGCCCACTGCTCTCCAGGATGCAACGACACTAGTAACCAAGTGTGAAGCGTGCCAGTTCCATTCAAAGAAGCTTCATCAACCAGCTCAAGCTCTTCAGATGATCCCTCTTTCTTGTCCATTTTCGGTCTGGGGCTCAACATACTAGGCATGTGGGAGTCCTGGATTAGGGGGTCCTCGGGCGTCCGGTCTATTGATGTGGGCCGGACTAATGGGCCGTCAGGATGCAAGACAGAAGATTATCTCTCGTGTCCGGTGGGGACTCTGTATGCATAGATGGCAAGTATAAGTGTCTGGAAATATCTTATTCCTTTGTGTAAAACCGACTTTGTACAACCCTCAGCCCCTCCGATGTTTATATAAACCGGAGGGTAGATCGGAGGTAGGATCACAACATTGCTAGGCTAGGTAATGTAGGGTTAGCCGAATTGATCTCGAGGTAGATCAACTCTTGTAACCCTTATACCCTCGAATATAATCAAGCAGGAGTAGGGTTTTACCTCCATTAAGAGGGCCCGAACCTGGGTAAACATTGTGTTCTTTATCCATAGTTACCATTGATCCTCAGACGTATAACTTGGCCCCCCTACCCGAGATCTGCCGGTTTTGACACCGACATTGATGCTTTCATTGAGAGCTCCGTTGTATCATCGACAGAAGGATTGATGGCTCACCTCTTCATCAACAGTGATGCTGTGTCCAAGGAGATCTTTCTTCCTGGGCAGGTCTTTGTGCTCGGGGGCTTTGTGCTTCGCGCCAACTCGATCGGCCGCCTCAAGTAGGTCGATAGTTATGTCCCCGGCGACCAGATCAGGTTTGGAAGCCTGAACTACGTTGCTGACATCTGAGGAGACCTAGTCTTTGACGGGTTCGTGGCCTCTGCCGCCAGTCCATGTCCCCGCCAAGAAGACTCTTCGGATCCCCTGTTAGATCACATCTAGGGGTCAACACCCATACCCACCTCGGCCTTAGATCCGGGCAGGTCTCATTGTCCGAATACGGGAGCGCGAGCCCCACCGAAACTTCTCCCCCTTGTGGAACTCCCGACCCAAGACCTAGATGCAATCTTAGACTTGGCTCTGGGCAGCCATCCTGAACTGCCGAGGTCTGCACTCAATGGGTCTGATCAGGCGTCCCATGCCGAACTCAGTCCAGCAGATCCGCAGTTTCCGGTCCCACTTCCGCTCTTAGATGAAGCATTGGGTTTGATGTAGTCTCTCGCCATCGCGGAGGCCTTACCTCCGAACTGTATCCAGCTTGGACTGGGGGCTGAGAGCGGGTCATTTTTTGCCCCACCCACCACCACTTAATAGCCACTATCGAGGACTTAACCGACATGTTGGACTATGCATTCGAAGACATGATGGCATGGACGACGATGCTGACGCCGAACCAAGACAAGTCCCACCCATCACGGGGCATTGGACGACCACCTCAACCTACGATGTGTACATGGTGGACACTCTGGATAAAAAGAACGACAAGGATAACCCGAGCCCAGATGAGGACAAACCCGTCGATAAACCACCAAAGCGCCAACGTCAGCGGCACCGCTCACGATCGCGTCGGGCGAAGGATAGCAATACAGGCACCGGAGATAATGAGACTCCGGAAGATCCCGAATACCCCTTCGAGCCCACGTCCGAATAGGACGAAGGGTAAGAGGGTCAATATAGCCCCGGACACGCTGACAACAAAGATGCGGAGGACAACAACTATATGCCAGAATCCAAAGAGGAGTTTAGCCTCAGTGATGAAGACTTCATTGTCCCAGAGGAACCTCTCGACCAAGAACTCTTTAAGCGCCAACTCATTGCTACAACCCGGAGCCTGAAGAAGAAGCAGCAGCAGCTCAAAGCCAAGCAAGACATGCTGAATGAAAGGTGGACTAAGGTCCTGGCCGGTGAGGAATACGGCCAACAAAGACCTGTCAAAAGTTACCCTAGGCGCAAGCTGCTGCCTCAATTCAACGATGAAGTCCTTGAGTGAATACCATCGAAATTCAATCAGGAAGATCAACCAGACCGACCACCATGTGGACGGGATAAAACGACATATCAAGCCGAACACGAACCCGCACCCCCTCGCCGAAGAGGCAGGGAGACGACAGCCGCGGGATATACATATGACTTGCAACGTGACCTAGCCAATAAAACTAGTCAAACCAGATCAATCTACGGATCAATGGGCCATGCCACGACGCGGGACAATGGCTATGAAGCCCGGCGCAACGACCGTTACTATGTTCAGGATCAGAACCGAACTCAGATGTCAGCCGATCTCTGTTGCGACATTGCGCGATATAGAGGGGCCGCACACCCCCAACGCTTTACCGATGAAGTCATGGAACACCAATTTCTGGAAGGGTTTGAACCTGTAAACATCGAACAGTACGATGGGACGACGGATCCGGCCGTCTGGATTGAAGATTTTCTTCTCCACATTCACATGGCTCGGGGAGATGATCTCCATGCCATTAAATATATTCCTATAAAGCTGAAAGGACCAACACGACACTGGCTAAACAGTCTCCCAGAAAACTGCATTGAACCTGGGAAGACTTGGAGGATGCTTTTAGGGCTAACTTTTAGGGCACTTATGTCCGGCCACCGGGTGCTGACGACTTCAGTCACATAATTCGGCAGCCAGGCGAATTAGCTCGAAAGCTTTGGACCCGGTTCTTAACTAAAAAGAACTAGCTCGTAGACTGTCCGGACGCCAAAGCCTTAGCGGCCTTTAAACACAACGTCCGAGACGAATGGCTTGCCCGACACCTTGGGAAGGGAAAGCCGAAGACCATGGCAGCCTTAACAGCACTCATGACCCTCTTTTTTGTGCGGGCGAAGACAACCAGTTGGCTCGTAGAAGCAACATCTCAGGTGACCCCGACACTTCTGAGGTGCGAGACGGCAATGGTAAACCTCGCTGCAATAAAAACAAACATCAAAACAATGACGATGCAGATGATACGACAGTCAATGCCGGATTCAGCGGTCCTAAGTATGGTTAGCGGAAGAAACCTTTCAAAGGCAACAAAGACGGGCCATCCAGTTTAGATAAAATCCTCGAGAGGCCCTGTCAGATTCATGGCACACCTGATAAGCCTGCAAACCACACCAACAGGAATTGTTGGGTTTTCAAACAGGCCGGTAAGATAAATACCGAACACAAGGGAAAAGGACCTCCAAGCAAAGACGGTGACGAGCCCCGTCAGCCGAACATCGGGGGTTATAAGAAGTTCCCCCCAAGTGAAGACAATGAACATGATATATTTCACTCATATCACAAAAGGGAGCGCAAACGCGCACTAAGGGACGTCTTTGCCGTAGAGCCTGTCGCTCCCAAGTTTAACCCATGGCCAACTTGTCTGATCACCTTTGATCGCAGGGACCACCCAACCAGTATCGGTCATGGGGTTCAGCCGACTGGTTCTTGATCCAATCATTGACGGATACCACCTCACTAGAGTCCTTATGGACAAAGGAAGCAGCCACAACTTGATCTATCAAGATATTGTCCGTAAGATGGGGATCGACCCATCACGAATCAAGCCTAGTAACACTACCCTTAAAGGTGTGATACCATGAGTGGAGGCCCGTTGTACGGGCTCAATTACACTGGAGGTAGTATTTGTCTCCCTAGATAACTTTCGCAACAAAAATTTAATCTTTGAAATCGTCCCTTTCCGTAGTGGCTACCATGCACTGCTCGGACGAACTGCTTTTGCCCGCTTCAATGCAGTCCTGCACTATGCTTACTTGAAGCTCAAAATGCCTGGACCTCGTGGCGTTATTACAGTCAAGGTAATATGGAGCGCTCACTCCGTACTGAAGAGCACACCACGGCCCTTGCAGCCGAAGTATATAGCGGCCTTGTCAAGTCGAACAGTTCACCGGCCAATAAAGCCAACAACGTATCCAAACGAGTCCGGTCCGTGCATAATAGCGACAAATCAGCGAATCCGGACACTAATTAGCAGTTCGGCCTCCACCGATCGCCCCACCAGGTTGCGTGTTATGTACCGCGTGTACGTAATTACACACTAAAAATACCTTGGGCGACGCCAGAGGCACACTGCGGAAGAATTCCATTGCATGGCTTGACCATAGTTGGACCACATATATATTTTTTCCTTTTAACGCAGGTTCATCAAGAGCCCTACTTGCAAGATGGTTGTGGCAGGAGATCCTTTTAAGGCTGGCGCGTCCCAACCATCAAATACTCCTCTCAAAGGACTTACTACTAAGGAGAAAAGGCGCAGACGTGCAGCAGGGCATCATTGGAGTTTCTTTTCCGAACTATGATTTTTAGGCCCTGTGTTAGACTTTCCCTTATGTAAAATCTTTTCTTATTTTTATTTGGGCATGTAATATGACCTTAATATTGAACGACATTGCCTGTCACCGACGTATCAATAAAGATATAAAGGGTGTAGATCATTATCACCTTCTTGGTTGAGTTTTTGTTTTTTCCTTGTCATCTACGCTCCCCCTTACGTTCGGCTGACATAGGTGGCTTGACATGGGGTTCATACCGGGGGTTGTATTCGACCTGCAAAATTCTTAAGTTCGAACACCTATAGGGAACTCTTCGGTGTCCCGGATATGGCATTATATGAATCGGCTCGGAAACATGTCTTTGGTCTATAGTTGGGTTGCCCGGCTCCTGTGTTTGCCACCTTACGTTCTGCAAGTTCGGCTAAGGTGGTAAAGGGAGAACTACTGCGATTGTATTTCTGGTTCGTCCAGTTAAGTACCTGAGTAGAGAAAGCCAAAAACTGACTGTCATGATAGGTGAGAGCAGGTCAGCAATCTGGTGACTTAGTGTCACACTACGAATCATTCGGGATTTATGCCGTGTTATACGAAGGGCTGGGTTTTCGACCAGCTGCGTTGCAAAGGCGCCACACTCCGGATTGCCGTTAATGCAACGAGGGGCTAGTACTTAGCACCACCAATGGACTCTTATAGCTAAGTGAAAGTACTAAAACCGCATAGTCTGATTGCCTAGTTCACCTCGCAAACTGCCTCCTACATTGGACCAAGACGTTGGATAAAGTGCGGACATGCGTTCCTGGACACCCCTATAATATTTATGTGGGGGATGAAGCTGATGACTGGTAAACTTTTAGATATATAGAAAGCAGAATAGGAGGATAAAGTAATCATAAAGCATAAGCATAGCTATTATATATCATGAGTTCATTACACGACTCTTACAAACCAGACTCAGCTACTCAAATATGATGTCCTTGGAGCACTGGCCCTCCACAATATGGGCTCCCTCGAGGACCTCGTCAAAGTACTTCTCTGGCCACCAATGCTCTTTGCATTGAGGTGGCCCTACGGTGGCAATCTCGGTGGCCTTCATCTTCGCCCACTGCACCTTGACGCGGGCAAAGGCCATCCGGGCATCTTCTATGCAGGGCGACCACTTCAGGGTATCAATCCGAGAAGCGCTTCCACCAGCCGCTTCACGAGGCCGAAGTTGCTGCTACGTATAGCCTCGGCCAGCCATAGACAGACTATAACATCCTTCAAGGCCAGTCTGGCCACCCTGTGCAGCTCAGACAACTGCTTTAGCTGGTCATTCAGGGGCACTGGAAGTTCTGGCGCAAGGTACTGTGACCAGAACAACTTCTTTGTTGAGCTCCCCTCTTTGACTCGAAAGAATGCGGCGGCATCCGTAATACTCCTCGGCAGATCCACAAAGACGCCTGGAGAACTCCAAACTCGGGTCAGTAAAATATACCCCTTGCTAGTAAACCTACTCTGCATGATAAAGGCCTTACCAGCCGCAATTTGTCTCACCTCTTGAATTTCCTAGCGAGCGCCCTAGGCGTTAACCCGGGCTTCCTTCAGGCTCTTGAAAGCTTTGGTGAGCTTCGAGGCCTATTTCGAACTCTTCTGCTATAAGGACTTGCACCTAGCGGTGGCATCCTTGAGCTCCTGTTCGACCTCCTCCACCCGTACCTCATGTCTGTGGTGCGCGATCTGCTCCACCTCTAACGATTTGGCCGCTTTGTCCACAGCCACGTTACTTGCCTCCGCCTCCTTCTTGGCTTTGGCAAGGGCTCTCTTGAGGGACTCGACCTTGGCTGCTGCAACTGCGAGTATATTTATAACATTCTTAGTCAGTTTAAAACCAACTAGCACGCATATAATTTTCAGATATGCTGAAATGGCACATACCTTGGGTTTCGTTGAACCGCTTAGTGATGCGGTCGAGTTCCTCATCGGATAGCCGAAGCTTCTGATTGAGCTCGGAAATTTCTGCGGCTTGGGAAGTAGCCGCCAGCTTAGAAGCCTGTCAAATAACATATACAATGCATTATATACTTGTTGATGATCCTGTGTTCGGATTGTTCTAATCCATACAAAGTCTCGGGGGCTACTGTCTATACGTGGGCTTCGCCTCACAAATATATATACAAAACACTTGTGAAGAATATTACGTCGCTTACCTCGAAGCCCTGTCAATGGGCTGCGGAAAGCTTCGGTCAGTCTGCTCTTTACAGACCGAACCTTCTCCATAACGGCACCCTCCAGGATGGAGGCACGTTGCAGTGCCTCCCGCAGAGTGTCAGCGGCCTCCGGATTGACAGAGGATGCCGATGGAGCTCCTGCTCCTCCCCCCTCTTTCGAAGGGGGATGTTGGTCCGAACCCGGAGCCGTACTAGTCTCTGGGACGGTGTTCGGCGAGGGCCCGGACTATTGAAACCCCTCACCTTCGGGGGTCATGGGGGTTGCCGTGCCCCTCTCTATAGCGTCCGAGGTGCAGTCCTCGGGCGCCTTATGGACGGTCTCGTCCGCCCCTCCCCGGCCAGGAGATGGCCTTTGGGTGACACCTCGGTGTCCTCCATGGCAGGGGGAGAGAGGGCGTGAGATGGTCCATCACTCTCTGCCTCTCCAGGGGCTAGAGAGTTCCCCTACGAAGAAGAGGGGATCGGGATCTCTCGTGGAGGGCTGAAAAGCATCAAAGGATTGGGTATTATAGAGGCAGATTAAAGCGATAATTGAAGCAAGTAAGTTTCTAACACTTACGTTTTGGCAAGGGGCTTCTCCCTTTGGACCCTCTCTGGGTTGTGTTCGTACTTCGAGACCGAACTATCCGAAAGGACCACCCGCCCTTTCTTTGGCATCTCCCCCTCCAAGTTCTCGGAGGCTGTCCTCTTCCCCCTCCTCGCCTTGAGAGGGGAATCTCTCTCCACTTCTTATTCTTCCTCCTCCTCCTATTTGTCCTCGTCTTCCTCGTGGGAGGATATGGGCTTGGTCTCTCCGGACACAGCTTCCGGAGGGCCTCTGCAGCGGGGCCCATTCTTGGGCCCCTTGCTCTTCTCCTTGGCCTTCTTCTCCGGCGGCTGATAAGGCGCCGGGACCAGCATCTCCTCTAGCTGAGGAGTGACTGAGTTTTCGGTAGTGGAGCCGGACACTTGATCCGCTCCGACTTCTTGGTCCAGCCCTGTAATGAAAGATGGGTTGATGAGTTCGGCATAGATCGGATATATATGTATATAAACTAGGTATGTCTTCTGTTATATTGAATACTTACTGGAGAGGCCGGATACGTGGCGTCGAGGGCGATGTCTTCGGTCTCCATGGGCCAACTGCTCTTCTGCACCTTGAAAAGCAGCTTCCACATTCCCTCGTGTGTGGTGCCGAGGAAGTGTTGTAGCGTCCGCGGCTCCTCTGGCTTAAATTCCCACATGGGGGCAGCCCGGCGCTGGCAGGGGAGAATGCGGCGGAAGAGCATGATCTGAACCACGTTGGTTAGACCAATGTTCTTTCCCAGCACGTTGGTGATGCGTGTTTGCAGCGCTAGCACCTCCGTTTGGGACCCCCAGTCGAGGCCCTTTGCGTTCCAGGAGGTAAGCCTCATGGGGAGTCCGGATCTGAACTCCGGAATGGCCGCCCACTTAGTGGAGCGCGAATCGGTGATGTAGAACCATTCCTATTGCCAGATCTTCACGGTCTCCACAAAGGCCCCCTTGCGCCATGTGGTGTTCGTAAGCTTGCTAATCATAGCTCCGCCGCAGTTCGCGTGCTGCCCGTCGACCACCTCACTACAAAAAAATACACTTCCGTGATGATACATGTTTGTCATAGTAAGTCGCGTTTTCTGTCGTGCATGTTCATCCATGACGATCTTATGACAGAATCAAGATAGTCATACTTGTGATGTCGTAGAAGTGTTCCATGACATTACCAAAATTATCATCACGGAAGTGTCCACTTCCATGACGATAAATCACGCGTCACAGAAGTGCTTTCGTCAAGGGTGGCCGACACGTGGCATCCACCGTAACGGAACGCCGTTAAGCTATCGGGTCGGGTTTTGGATCCGATAACCCGTTAACAGCCCCGACCAATGGGGATTTTCCACGTGTAAAATCATCATTGGCCGGAGGAAACACATGTCGGCTCATCATTGGGACATATGTCATCCACTCATTGGACAGAAGGCGCCTATGATACGTCGACACGTGGTACGGCCCAATAGAGGCCCATTCCTGTGAAAAGGCTGGCCCGTTTGACTTGGTCAAAAGGTGGCGGGCCGGCCTATGGAAAGCCTGTTAACGGCCTGTTCGCATATAGCCCATTTATAGCCCGCTAACCCAAGGCCATTACACCCTATCTGAATTAGGCCCAGTAGCGTCATCTGGGCCATCCAATATGATTCCAGCCTGTTTTCACTTCTGGCCCATGTATGGCCCATGAAGTCTTTTAGCCCATATGAGGCCCTATGTAACTCTTGGCCTATTAATGGACCGTGGTGAAACTGGCCCGTAATAAATAGTGTATCACTTTACACCCATTAATGGCCCGTGGTGAAACTGGCCCATAATGAATAGTGTATCACTTTATACGCATTAACGGCCCGTTATTCCGCTGGGCCATGTCCAACCCATGTTATCTTTCGGCCTTCTCAGATCCCATTTATTCTTGGGCTCATTTCCAGCATTCGTTTACTTACGACCCGTTACTGTCATTTTCTGCTTGTGGGCCAAATTCAGCCTGTGGTTACAGTCGGCCTGTTTGTGGTCCGTTAATATGTTGGGCCGTTTTCATAACGTCATCAAATACGACCTATTAATGATGGCCCGTTATGGTCGGACCATGAACGAACGATTCCAACTCTAGCCCGTTTACGGCCATAATGCAGCCTGTTATTGGCCCATGTTTGGCCAATCGATCATACAACCCGTATAAGGCCCATTGATGATACGACCCGTAGAAGGCCCATTGTTTCTATGGCCCGTAGAAGGCCCACTATTTCTACGGCCCGTAGAAGGCCCACTGTTTCTACGGCCCGTAGGAGGCCCAGTGTCACTACAGTAAATATTAGCCCATGGTTATTGTGGCCTGGTTTTAAAAAATAGGTTATTGCAGCCACTAGCAAACCGCGGAAAAAGAACTGCACTGACTACAGGCAAACAAATAAACAAGACAACAAGGAAATAAATAGGAAGCAACTTATGCTAGGCTATCACGGCTATTACACATATTACATCCACTGGGCATCAAAGTTCGCCACCAGTGCAAATATAGGGAACAAAGCAGCATATAAACACCGCAGCAAAACAAGTCCAGAACTAAAACCACTTCAGAAGAGTTCAAGAAACAATATCCTGGTACCCATAATGCTGGCAAGATGCTTAGCAAGCTTATTAACTTTCTCTTGTTCGGCGCTTAAATCCTCCAGCGCTTGCTGTTGCACAAGAAAGTACACATCTGAATTCTGCAGGGACTTCCTTAGTCCTTCGGATTCTTATCGCAGCACAACTGACTGATGCCTTTCAGCTTGTAGCTGAGACTGAAGAAGCCGAAGTGATTCAGGCAGCGAGTTCGAAGAGCTTGTGCCAGCGATACTAGCCAGTAACTCGAACACTACATCAACTTAGGACTGTGGGGTTTTCTCACTGTCTACAAGATCGTTTTTATCACCTTTCTTGGAGACCAACAGGGTTGTCTCACTATCTTGAACCTTATCTGCATTACTTTCTCTACCATTGCATAGTGGGGTGCTCTTCTCCAATATTCTGTTTGCATACTACAAGAGAAACAAGCAGACACATCACAGGTTTAGCTTGTAGTATATGAAACTCATTTTGGTAAACCGGTTCAGTAGTAAGGTGGACAGGATAATAGCATGAAACAAACATATATCTATGTACTATGGTCACTGTATTTTCCATATCATTCTAGTTTATGTTCCCTAATCAAGATAGAGACACAGTTCAACTCATATATTTTAAAGACACAACAACATATACAGAATATAAGTGTGAGAAACTACACAGCATTGGCAGCACTTGTAATGTGCATCACATGAGAACATAACTGTTTATACAACTTAAACTGAAATCAACATAGAGCAAGAAGTTAGAACATCAATCCAGTTAAAGAAATAGGTTTAAAACATACCTGTTGCCCCATTGGAGTTTCAGTTGGATCCTTCAAATTCGAAAGTAGTTGGTATGAGTAAATATAGTGATGCAACAGCAAAGGAGTATGGACCATAGCTATGGAATCTGACCTGAGAACAGTTGCTCTTCTACTTTAAAAGTGGAGTTTGGGTTAGCTGTGGTGGTCTTCGTGCTTTGGGCACTGTAGTAGGTTTACAAACTGCTCGTGTGGGGGTTCTCTATGGTGGACATGGTGCTTTGTCAACTAGAAGTGGGTTACTATCCGCTGGGGTTGCGGTTAGATGGGTTGTAGCTGGTTCTCTGCCCAACGGTGTAAGTGTGCAATCTGGAAGAGTCTCGATTATGTGTGGTGGGGCTAGTTTGTGGGCCAGTACAACCATGGTTCTATCTGCATCGACGGGTAGCACTGTCTTTTGTGAAGAACGGGTTTTTGCTCCCTTAGATACTGCCATCACCCCCTCCAATTCAAATGGCTGATAAACAAGAAGAGAAATTGAACGTACAGACATTGTATGATAGACAGATGTGGTAATTCACATATATGTTGTCTAACCAAACAGGACATCATGACACAATTTCACATATATGATGCCTAACTAAACAAGATAGCATGACACAGTTTCAGATATATGATGGATAACTTAACAGGATATAATGGCATAATTCAACATATGATGAGGACCTAAACAGGATGACATGACAAAACTATATGATGTCTTTCTAAAATAGGTTGGGATGAAATAATTCACATACATGTTGTCTAAGTATACATGATGGCATGATATAATTGACATAATTGATTCATATACTAAGCAGCTGGCACTCGCATGTATGATCTCTAAAGTAAGCAGATAGAATTCAATATTGTGCATATGATGTCTAAACTAAGCAATGCAAGACACCATATGCATCATATGAGAAATATAAACATTGCAACTTAGAGCATACACCTCAGGTGGGATATAGGACTGGTCATATGTCTCTGAATCCTCCTCTAAGGAGCTCCCTGTAACCATCGAGATATATGCTTCAACAGGTACCATTGCCTGCTCTGAAGACCTTGTTTTCACTCCAGACTTTTCCATAACCGGCTCAAATGGCTGATACACATGAAGAGTAGTTCAATATACACAGATTATCAACAAATGGAATACGTAATGAAAAAAAAGATGGCATGAGATAATTCACATATATGATACCTGGCTCCATGGCGGTGCATAATTCACATATATGATAACTGGCTGAAAAACATGGCATTGCATAATTCACGTATTTGATATAGAAAGCAAACAGGAGGCATTCACACAAAGCATGTCTAATCTAAGCAAATGGAATGGCAATGTAAGACACCATATGCATGATATGAGCAATATAACCCAGCCAAGTTAGAGCATGCACCTCGGGGGGGGGGGGATACGACTGGTCATTTGTCTCTGAATCCTCCTCTGAGGAGCTACCTGTAACCATCAAGAAATCTGCATCGACAGGTAGCACTGACTGCTCAGAAGACCTTGTTTTCACTCCAGATTTTCCCATGACCGACTCAAATGGCTCCTTCTGAATATCCATCTGAACAGTTATCTTCCTATGGAATACAATCTGGAGTGAAAACAAGATATGGAAAAATATATGGCACGATACAATTCACATATATGATGACTGGCTAAACAGGATGGCATTGCATGATTCACGTATATGATGCCTGGCTAAAGAAGATGGCATTGCATAATTCCCCTATACTCCCTCCGTTCCTAAATATTTGTCTTTTTAGAGATTTCAAATGGACTACCACATACGGATGTATATAGACATATTTTAGAGTGTAGATTCACTCATTTTGTTCCGTATGTAGTCACTTGTTGAAATCTCTAAAAAGATAAATATTTAGGAATGGTGGGCGTATGATATAGAAACCAAACAGGTGGCATTCACACAAAGCAAATCTAAACTAAGCCGATGACATATAAGATGTATAATGTAAGCAATGCAAGGCGCCATATGCACGATATGACCAACATTAGCATGCCAGGTTAGAGCAAACACCTTAGGTGGTAAACAGGCGTGGTCGCCTCCTTCTGAATATCCATCTGAACAGTTATCTTCCTCTGGAATACAATCTGGAAATGCAGGAGGGCGGGGGCACTTCGCCCACCATGGAGTGGCGTCTGCATGACATTATATTCCCACGCAACAGTCTTCTCTTTTTCTCTACATGTTCAGTACGATTGTGTATAATATCTGACATGCATAATAAAAAAATAGTTAGATTTTGTAAGGCCTAAGGGGCGCATGCAAAAATCAAGACTGATGGTAGGAAACGAGTGGATGTATCCAAAACTAATGATAGCAGGTAGATTATAGCCCCAGTTTAAAAAGATAGACAATGGATCATCTATTGTGTGTTGCCCACCCAACATGAACCACATAGAAGACCCCAGATGAACCAGATAGTAGACATATACTATTCATTGCTGGCTCGATATGAGACCCATGGGCAATTCAAAACTCAAGTTTGAACGATAAAGTAGCAGGTAATAATAACCCCGATGTAAAACGTAAGCAAACACGAAAGACTGCGACCTCTCTTCCGGAACTGTGTAGTCCTCAGGTTCATCTGCTCAGTCGATGATGGTAATGCAGTTGGCGTGGCTGCCGGCAATGGGGAAGATGATCTGAGGCGGCAAAAGAAAGTCGGCAGGGGGGATCTCTGCTGCAGTGAACGCTTCTTTCGATGGTGCACCTCAGGTGGGGTGGATGACGGCACGGCAGGAGTAGGACATAACACATAGAGTTTTCTTTGACGCCTATCTGAAAATGAAGTAAATCTGTAAGGGCTCCTTAGAATTGGAGGATTCTATAAACATAGGGATAGGAAAAACACATGAATAGGATAGGAATGCACGTGCAAAACAGAGCATTTGGAAACATAGGATTTCAGTCAACCTGGGTGTTTGGTTCACATGAATTGGAAGAACACAGGAATGGAGAAACATGGTCAAATTAAAGTCAAACCACGTGAAAATGAAAAAATAAGAATCTTATTATGCCAGTAATGCAATTAGTTCTGTTCTTCGTGCATATTAATTTGAAAAGGACGTCCAAGTGAATAAAATTCCTACATTTTTTCTTTGAAAGAGACACCAAAGGAAAAAATCCTCCAATTTTGCTTTTCTCCACTCCTTCTAACAGATTTGCATGAATAGTAGTTCCATAGCAAAGGATCCCCGAGGGATCGACATGAATGCAGAGTAACAAAGTGATATGACGAGTGTAGAACCTCTTTGGCATAGCCTTGTGGACCTCAGCATCATTGTGTTGGACATGGAGGATGGTGATGATGCTGGTGTGACCGTCGGAGGCAGGGAAGAAGATCCGAGGCCTCTGGATACGACGCCGAGGGTACTGCTCCGCTGTGATGGACGGTTCCGTCGTTGGAGCAGCTCCACTAAGGTGTACGGCGACGAGGCTGAAGCAGGACAAGACAGACAACGTTAATCTGAAGTGGGACCCTAATATCATCTGCAATAGATGATGTATAATACATCACCAAAAAAGTGCTATATGTAAAATGCATCAGCCGTGCCACGGCCGCTCCGACAGATGTTGTAAGTACTGTTCACTCTGAACTTAACTGAGGAAAATGAACTTTACAGTCGAAACTGAATTTTACTGTCGAAACTGATTGAACTAGTAATAGAGCATTACAATAGATGTTTAGGGCGTTCAAGCACTAGTAGCAGAGAAGCAGTGATCTAAATCAGCAGACGCTCGAGCAGGGAACACACTAGCAGAGAGCAAGTCGTGCAGTAGCACCGCGAGCGAGTGCTAAAGCAGCAACTCCTGTAGCTGTCGGAGGTCATGCAGCAGCAGCAGCAGCGCAAGCGAGAGCAAGAGCAGAGAAACAGCATGAACGAAAGCAAGAGCAGTGCAGCAGCGTGACCGACAACAACAACAGATCCACAGCGTGAGCGAGAGCTGGAGCAGCTGCAGCTAGTGCCGTTGTGTAAGTCGCCGCCGAGGAAGCAACAACATGGGGGAGAGACGTCGTGGATGATGTGGCCGGCGACAGCGCCGTCGATGGAGACCCGCCATGTCTGCTCGATATCAAGCACCCACAGCCCCATGAGATCGAATAAAAGATAAAATGCAGCGGTGAGTGCAGAACCTCCTTGGTGGTGCCGAGTTGGCCTCGGCTTCATCGGAGGAATTGGTGAGGGTGCTGCGGTCCGGTAGGGCAGGTCAAGACAGTGCTATGGGGATTGAGGTGGCGCGATAGATGAGGTGAATGTCGGGGCAGCTCCTTGGAGGTGGAGGACGGGGCGCCGATCTGGCGAGACAACAAGATCGACAACGGATCCTCATCCATTGCGGTGGATGAGGGGCGAGCTGT